>NC_134900.1:30047369-30049869 GCF_041734735.1 Babylonia areolata
TGTTTTTTTTGCCATCGTGTATGTGTGTGCGTGTGTGTGTGTGTGTGTGTGTATGTGTGTCTGTGTCCATAAGCGTGTTTGTGTGTGTCTGTTTGAAAAAGAGACAACTGATGTGTTGAATAGGCGAAACGGGAATAGCAGGTAGGCGATACAGATCGAAGTGTGTGTGCGTGTCTGTGCGTGCGCGCGTGTATATGTGTGTCTGTGTCCATACGCGTGTTTGTGTGTGTGTGTGTCTGTTTGTGAAAGAGACAATGTGCTGAGTAGGCGAAACGGGAACAGCAGGTAGGCGAAACGGGAACAGCAGGTAGGCGAAACAGGAAACAGGAGGAAGACGAGTCCGACTCTCTCTCTCAGCACGAAGAGAGGAGAGACAAGACCATCGAGGGTGGGTGGTGGTGGGTGCCACTGACAGTCAAACAGTAGCAGACGACCCGGACCAGTTCCAGAACGAAGAAGGCTGGTTCGTGGTTTCACTGCTTGCTGAGAGACATGGCTCTTCTCTGGGCTTGAAAAATGCAAGGGAAACTTTTTTTCTTTTTTCTTTTTTTTTCTTTTTTCCCCCACTTCTCTCTCTCTTCTCGCTTAGCTTTGCTTTCGAAGAACTACAACTCCAGCCTGCTTGCCCGAACGAAGTGAGGGAAGAGTTACGACTCTTGGGTCTGCGCGGGAGCAGTCAATTAAACGAAACAAGGCCAGCAGGGCTTTTTGGATCTCAGTTCCTCTCTCGTATCGAGAGAGAGAGAGAGTGTACGTGTTGTGTTCTCGCTTTTATTGGTCTGCTGCCCCTGGTGCTAATAGTAGTAGTAGTCTTCTGGTCTGTGCCTGACACCACCGACAGATATAAAGCGAGGTTCCTGTGTGCAGCAGCAGTATCAGCACTTTGTGTGATACCTGTGAAACTGCGTGTTTGGTGCATATCTGTTACTGTGCATGTGTGGGTGTATGTGTGAATGTGTGTCTTCATGTTTTACATTTGTTTGCTTATTTATCATCATTGTTTTCTTCTTCTTTTTTTCTTCTTTTTTTTTTTCATTACTACTACTTTTTTTTTATATCATAATTATTATTTATTTCTTTATTTATGAAAGCTTATCTATAATTTATTCACCTTTTTTTTTTTCTTTTCTTTTTTCTCAAGGCCTGACGAAGCGCGTTGGGTTACGCTGCTGGTCAGGCATCTGCTTGGCAGATGTGGTGTAGCGTATATGGATTTGTCCGAACGCAGTGACGCCTCCTCATTGAGCTACTGAAACTGAAACTGTGCGCGTAAAAAAAGAAAAATTAAAAAAAAAAAAAACGAACCCACGGCAACAAAAGGGTGGTCGGTCTGGTTTTGTTGTCCCTGGCAAAAACTCAAAACTTCTTGGTAGGAGAAAAATCCAGATTGATAGAAAAAATAAACACACTTACAGACAGGGAACTTGAAGGCAGACTTGAAAAATATGGCTGGCGCGGCGCGCCGCGGCTGACGACACGCCGGCTTTTCTGCTCCAGGGGTGGAAGAGAGGAGGGGGGTGTGGGGTGTGGGGGGCGGGGTAGGGGGAGGGGTGGGGGGTGGGGGGTGGGGAGAGCAGCTCGAAATCTGTTGTGACAAAAAGTAACACAGGACATAGCAATCCAAAAATATAACACGATACGATACGATGTAGTGCAATACTCACACACACACACACATTCGGATGAGACGATAAACCGAGGTCCGGCGTGTGTGCAGCATCCACTTAGCGCACGTAAAAGAACCCGCGGCAACAAAAGGGTTGTTCTTGGTAAAACTATTATTCTGTAGAAAAATCCACTTCGGTAGGAAAAACAAATAAAACTGCACGCAGGAAAAAAAAAAAAATCCCCCCAAAAAATGGGTGGTGCTGTAGTGTAGCGACGCGCAGTCTCCCTGGAGAGAGCAGCCCGAATTTCACACAGAGAAATCTGTTGTGATTAAAAAGAAATACACACACACACACACACACACACACACACACACACACACACACACACGGCATACTCGCGCCTCTTGCTGTGAAGGCATGCTATGCACATGTATCATCAGTGCGTCATGTCACTGAACTCGCATGCACACACACACACACACACACACATCAATGCTTTGGTTTCAGTTTAGTCCACACCGTGTGCGCTGACGACTGATCAGTCAAGCGCATGCCCCCCCCCCCACACCCCTCTGCCGCCCCCTCTCCCTCCTCCTCCCGCCCCACACACACACACGCGCACGCGCACGTGCTTGCTTTCAGTTGCCTGCTGCCAGTCCCAGCATTCGGCACTTACACAGATAGTGTCAGCGGCCACGCGATACAGATATCGTGTCGTTTCATCAGTGTGGCACGTGACTGCAAAAAAAAAAAATCTCTGTGGCACTCCAGAATAGTGGGAGAATGGGAGCAAGTATAGTACCCGGAACCTCTCTCTCAACCCCCCCACCCCCCACCCCCAAATCCTCCTCCCCCCCCCCCCATGCCCCTCCACCACACACACACACACG
>NC_134900.1:30059869-30062369 GCF_041734735.1 Babylonia areolata
AAGGGGAGGGAGGGAGAGAGAACGACTGCAAAGCTGTTTCCCTATCCTTCAAAGATTAACAGGTGTTGACGCCATCAATAAAACTCAATCAAAGTGCAACTGGGTGTATATAGTATGGTTGTTGTTTTTTCTGGCGCACAAGACTTAGGCGAAAACAAACCTTACATGTACAGTCTGTGGGTGAAATGCGCGCTTGCAAAACGTGGTGCACCATGGCCGTTTATGCAAAACGTGGTGCACCCCGTGGGTTTATGCAAAACGTGGTGCACCCCGTGGCTTTATGCAAAACGTGGTGCACCCCGTGGCTTTATGCAAAACGTGGTGCACCCCGTGACCGTTTATGCAAAACGTGGTGCACCCTGTGGGTTTATGCAAAACGTGGTGCACCCCGTGGCTTTACACAAAACGTGGTGCACCCCGTGGCTTAATGCAAAACGTGGAGCACCCCGTGGCTTTATGCAAAACGTGGTGCACCCCGTGACCGTTTATGCAAAACGTGGTGCACCCCGTGGCTTTATGCAAAACGTGGTGCACCCCGTGGCTTTATGCAAAACGTGGTGCACCCCGTGACCGTTTATTCAAAACGTGGTGCACCGTGGCTTTATGCAAAACGTGGTGCACTCCGTGGCTTTGTGCAAAACGTGGTGCACCCCGTGGCTTTATGCAAAACGTGGTGCACCCCGTGGCTTTATGCAAAACGTGGTGCACCCCGTGGCTTTATGCAAAACGTGGTGCTTCCCGTGGCTTTATGCAAAACGTGGTGCACCCCGTGGCTTTATGCAAAACGTGGTGCACCCCGTGGCTTTATGCAAAACGTGGTGCACCCCGTGGGTTTATGCAAAACGTGGTGCACCCCGTGGCTTTATGCAAAACGTGGTGCACCCCGTGGGTTTATGCAAAACGTGGTGCACCCCGTGGCTTTATGCAAAACGTGGTGCACCTCGTGGCTTTATGCAAAACGTGGTGCACCCTGTGGCTTTATGCAAAACGTGGTGCACCCTGTGGCTTTATGCAAAACGTGGTGCACCCCGTGGCTTTATGCAAAACGTGGTGCACCCCGTGGGTTTATGCAAAACGTGGTGCACCCCGTGGCTTTATGCAAAACGTGGTGCACCCCGTGACCGTTTATGCAAAACGTGGTGCACCCTGTGGCTTTATGCAAAACGTGGTGCACCCCGTGGCTTTATGCAAAACGTGGTGCACCCCGTGGCCGTTTATGCAAAACATGGTGCACCGTGGCCGTTTATGCAAAACGTGGTGCACCCCGTGGCCGTTTATGCAAAACGTGGTGCACCCCGTGGCTTTATGCAAAACGTGGTGCACCCCGTGGCTTTATGCAAAACGTGGTGCACCCCGTGGCCGTTTATGCAAAACGTGGTGCACCCCGTGGCCGTTTATGCAAAACATGGTGCACCGTGGCCGTTTATGCAAAACGTGGTGTACCCCGTGGCTTTATGCAAAACGTGGAGCACCCCGTGGCTTTATGCAAAACGTGGTGCACCGTGGCTTTATGCAAAACGTGGTGCACTCCGTGGCTTTATGCAAAACGTGGTGCACCCCGTGGCTTTATGCAAAACGTGGTGCACCGTGGCTTTATGCAAAACGTGGTGCACCCGGTGGCTTTATGCAAAACGTGGAGCACCCCGTGGCTTTATGCAAAACGTGGTGCACCCCGTGGGTTTATGCAAAACGTGGTGCACCCCGTGGCTTTATGCAAAACGTGGTGCACCCCGTGGCTTTATGCAAAACGTGGTGCACCCCGTGGGTCATTTTGCTGCCTCTGCTCCACTGATGAAAAAAGCAGGGGAGCTGTTCAGCGGTGGTCAGTTGAAGAAGAAAAAGTTTTAACTTTCTTTTTCTCCTCTTGTTGACTTTTTTCTCAGTTATCTTATTGACTGTTTTTGTGTTTCTTCATGTCTCTTAATATGTTATTGTTCTATACTACTACTACTACTTCTTTGTTCATGGGTTGCAACTCCAACAAACGTTCACTCGTTTGCTCACGAGTGGAATTTTGTACGTGTGTGACCGTTTTTTATACCGTACCCCGCCATGTAGGCAGCCACACTCCGTTTTCGGGGGTATTGTTTTCAATACAAATATAGAGGGGGGTGTCGGCTCTCCAGGCCTGACGAGCCGCGTTGGGGTTTGAGCGAAGGTCAGACATAGGTTCTCAGTGCTCGCTGTGCTTTGCTTTTCCTTCCCAACAGCAGACTCGTGTGGCGTCGCGCTGAATTTATCAGTCCCCTCGGATTTGACGCCGTCTTTCTCAAGAAATGAAACTGAAACTACTGTCGCTGCTGTAAAGAAATGAAACTGAAACTACTGTCACTAATGTGAAGAAATGAAACTGAAACCACAGTCACTACTGTGAAGAAATGAAACTGAAACTACTGTCACTACTGTAAAGAAATGAAACTGAAACTACAGTCACTACTGTAAACAAATGAAACTGAAACTACTGTCACGACTGTAAAGAAATGAAACTGAAACTACTGTC
>NC_134900.1:30067369-30074869 GCF_041734735.1 Babylonia areolata
TCCTTCCCTCTCTGAAGTGGGCCAGTCCGTCAGTGCTTGAAATTTGTTTGATTGTCTTCGTCATGTCCTCGTTCTTTCCAGAAGAAAGTTAAAGAAGGATGACGATAAGTGAAAAAAAAAAAAAAAAAAGAAAAAAACGTCCCTGTATGATAGTCGTGTTTGAAGAAGGATGATGATAAGTGGAAAAAAAACAACAAAAAACCCCACAAAAAACCGTCTCTGTATGACAGTCAGTCGTGGCCGAAGAAGGATGACCATAAGTGGGAAAAAACAACAAAAAAACAAAAACAGAAACATGTCCCTGTATGATAGTCAGTCGTGTCCGAAGAAGGATGACGTTAAGTGAAAAAACAAAAACAAAAAAAAAACATGTCCCTGTATGATAGTCAGTCGTGTCCGAAGAAGGATGACGTTAAGTGAAAAAAAAAAAACCCAAAAAAACATGTCCCTGTATGATAGTCAGTCGTGTCCGAAGAAGGATGACGTTAAGTGAAAAAACAAAAACAAAAAAAAAACATGTCCCTGTATGATAGTCGTGTCCGAAGAAGGATGACCATAAGTGAAACCCCCAAAAAAAAAAGCATGTCCCTGTATGATAGTCAGTCGTGTCCGAAGAAGGATGACGTTAAGTGAAAAAAAAACACAAAAAAAAACCATGTCCCTGTATGATAGTCAGTCGTGTCCGAAGAAGGATGACGTTAAGTGAAAAAAAAACACACAAAAAAAACCATGTCCCTGTATGATAGTCAGTCGTGCCCGAAGAACGATGACGTTAAGTGGGAAAAAAACAGCAAAAAAAACATGTCCCTGTATGATAGTCAGTCGTGTCCGAAGAAGGATGACCATAAGTGAAAAAACAACAACAAAAAAACCATGTCCCTGTATGATAGTCAGTCGTGTCCGAAGAAGGATGACCATAAGTGGGAAAAAAACACCCCCAAAACAGAAACATGTCCCTGTATGATAGTCAGTCGTGTCCGAAGAAGGATGACGTTAAGTGAAAAAAAAAAAAAAACCCAAAAAAACATGTCCCTGTATGATAGTCAGTCGTGTCCGAAGAAGGATGACCATAAGTGGGAAAAAAACACCCAAAAACAGAAACATGTCCCTGTATGATAGTCAGTCGTGTGCGAAGAAGGATGACCATAAGTGAAAAAACAACAACAAAAAAAACCATGTCCCTGTATGATAGTCAGTCGTGTGCGAAGAAGGATGACGTTAAGTGAAAAAAAAAACACAAAAAAAAAACATGTCCCTGTATGATAGTCAGTCGTGTCCGAAGAAGGATGACGTTAAGTGAAAAAAAAACACACAAAAAAAAAAAAACCATGTCCCTGTATGATAGTCAGTCGTGCCCGAAGAAGGATGACGTTAAGTGGAAAAAAAAAAAAAAAAAAAAAAAGAGTCTGGGTTCGAATCCCGCGGCTCTAACCCTTTTCTCCCACGTTTGACTGGAAAAATCAAACTGAGCGTCTAGTCATTCGGATGAAACGATAAACCGAAGTCCCGTGTATAGCATGCACGTGGAAAAGAACCCGTGGCAACGAGAGTGTTGTCGTCCTCTGGCGGCAAAATTCTGTGGGAGAAATCCACTCTGATAGGTAAACAAATATATATATATATATATATATATATATATATATGCATGCATGCACTCAAGGCCTGACTAAGTGCGTTGGGTTTATGCTGCAGGTCAGGCATCTGTCTGAGGTCGCGTTCCTGGATAGCCAACTCTCTCTCTCTCTCTCTCTCTCTCTCTCTCTCTCTCTCTCTCTCTCTCTATCTATCTCTTGTTGAGATAATAAAGTATTCTGTACTCTGTACTCTTTATTCTATATTCTATATTCTGTATTATGTAACTCCCATGTCGCTCGTTTCTGTCAGTGGGTTTTTCCATGGAGGACTGCACAGGATGTGGTGTAGCGCATATGGGTAATTCCGATGCCTCCTTGAGAAAGCGGAACTGAAACTGATTCGTAGTAGTAGTGCTTTTTGGTGTCTTTTCAGTGGACTGGTCGGTCATGGTGACTTCTCTCAGTGTTTGTGCTGTGAAGAACTGTACTGGGAGTTTGCGGTGCTTTGTTTCCTCTCGTCAGTGATGGCTGGTGGATAGTGGATGGTGGTTCCATGATGCTCAAGATGGATGGCACTGCTGTCTTTCTCGTTTGTTCCTCTCTCTCGTTCTCTTTCTCTCTCGTTCTCTCGCTTGCTCGCTCGCTCGCCCGCTCTCTCTGTGTCTGTCTCTCGCTCGCTCGTTCGCTTTCTCCCTCTCTCGCTCTCTGTCTGTCTCTCTCTCTCTCTCTCTCTCTCGTCTCTCTCGCTCTCTCTCTCTCTCTCTCTCTCTCTCTCTCTCGCTCTGTCTCTCGCTCTCTCTGTCTGTCTCTCTGTCTCTCTCTCTCGCTCGCTCTCTCTGTCTCTCTCTCTCGCTCGCTCTCTCTGTCTCTCTTTCGCTCTCTCTTTCGCTCTCTCGCTCTCTCTCTCTCTCTTTGCCTGTACGCGTCTCTCTCTCTCTCTCTCTCTCTCTCTCTCTCATTCTCTCTCTTTCTTTGCCTGTGTCTCTGTCTCTGTCTCTGCCTCCCTCCCAAGTTCTGGCAGATAGAGCAGTGCCAGACAACCAGGCTCCTGCCTGCAGTGAAGGCTGGTAGTTCACAAGGTTGGTCCGTTTCAGCAGACGGACCAGACCAGACACCGGAGATATAGGCGTGGTGGACCCGTCTCGGACTTCACACACACACATACACACACTCCACTGGGCTGTATAGCTGGGCAGTTTGGACTGAGTGAGATAAGGCTGAAGTCCAGACAACCTTACCTCTCCTCCTTCATCCTCCTTCTCCTACTTCTCCTGCTCCTCCTCCTCCTCTTCCTCCTCCTCTCTGTCTGTAAGTCTGTTCTGTTTGTGTGTGTGACAAACAAGACAAATTCTTTATTTCGAGGATAATAGATAAGCACTGGTGTGCTGCTTTTTTTTTCTTTTTTTTTTTATTAACATCCAGTCCCCGCCCTGAATAGGGCCTACACTGCACAGTATTTAATCAAATGAAAGCATGGTGTTAGTAGAGATACATAACAGAGGAAAAAATGTTCATAAATCAAAACAAAACAACCACCACGCGCGCACGCACACACACACGCACACGCACACGCACGCACGCACGCACACACACGTACACACACACACACAGACACGCACACACACACAGACACACACACACACACACACACACACACACACACACACACACACACACACACACACACACACACACACACGGCATACAGGCACTAGCATGGTGTTAGTAAAATGCATAGGAGAAAAAAAATGAACAAAAATGAAAGAAACAAACACACACACAACACACACCGCACTACACACCACACCAGAATGGGGGGATAGAGGGTGAACGTCTGCTGAGAAGGCTGGTTGCTTGTCACCCTACCTCTGACTGGACCCCGCCGGGTAATTTTCACTGAGTCTCTCGCCAGTGTACCGCACAGTTTTGAGCTACGGTCGTTTGTATGTGTACACGAGTCCGTTTTAACTCACTCAGTACGGCCAGTCCTCTCTTCTCCTCTACACAGACCCCTCGGATGTCCAGTGGGTGTCTGAATGACCCAACCTTTAGCTTCCGTCGTCAGAACTGTGGTATTCTTTGTCAACATTCACCTCTTCAGTATAAGAGCGTTCCGCTTGCAATATTTTGATGATGGTAGTTGGGATGAAACGCTGTTAACGTCGTCTCTTTCGCCATTCGTATGGAGAGAGTTAAAAGTTTCGCTACCAACATTTTAAGGGTTTACTTTGAAGCTGTGCGCAAAGATCATTGCTCCTGTATTATTTCTGAGCTGTACACAGTGGTCATGAAATTACTTTCTATATTTGTTATTTAGTACTGGGTTTGTTTGTTTGTTGTTGTTGTTGTTTTCCTCCTCTGCATCATATCTTCTATGTTTGTTATTATTATTATGATTACTGACGTGTTGTGGGGTTTTTTTTTCCCCTCCAATTCGCATTAATTTTCTGTATTTGTTATTACTGATTTTGTTCCCCCTCATCTACATCATATCTTCTATATTTGTTGTTACAGGGTTGTTGGGTTTTTTTTTGTTCATCTCTGTGAGTGTGTGTTTGTGTGTGTGAGTGTGTGTGTGTGTGCCGTGGAAGCTGCGATACGTAGACTAGAAATGAGTGTGTGGAGGAGGGGGGTAGAGGAGCGTAGACTAGAAATGAGTGTGTGGAGGAGGGGGGTAGAGGAGGTGCAAGGTAATGTGTGTGTGTGTGTGTGTGTGTGTGTGTGTGTGTTGGAGCTCATGTACGTTTATATGTATTTGACTGTGCTTTCATATCTGTGAAACTGCATGTTTGGTGGATTTCTGTTGTGCATGTGTGGGTGTGGGTGTGAATGTGTGTCTTCATGTTTTACATTTATTCGCTTATTTATCACCATTGTTGTCTTTTTTTTTTCTTTTTTCTTTTTTAAATCATGTTATTAGTATTACTATTATTATTACTACTACCTTTTTCTATATCATAATTATTATTCATTTATTTATTTATTTATGTAAGCTTATCTATTATTTATTCCCCTGTGTTTTTTTTCTTTCTTTTTTTTTCTTTTTTTTTCTCAAGGCCTGACTAAGCGCGTTGGGTTACGCTGCTGGTCAGGCATCTGCTTGGCAGATGTGGTGTAGCGTATATGGTTTGTCCGAACACAGTGACGCCTCCTTGAGTAACTGAAACTGAAACTGGGCTTTTTTTGCTTCTCCAAGTGGTCTGTATGAATCAATACACACTCTGTGATGCCTCCTTGAAACTGAAACTGAAGAGAACGTTGAGAACGTTTTCGTGAGAAAGATATTGTGCATGTATCAAGATAGATGACACTGCTGTCTCTCTCGTTGTTTGTTTATCCTCTCTCTGTTTGTCTATCTGTCTGTCTGTCTGTCTGCCTCTCTATCTCTCGCTCTCTGTCTGTCTGTCTGTCTGCCTCTCTTTCTCTTTGCCTCTCTGTCTGTCTCTGTCGGTCTCTCCCTGTCTCTGTCTCGGTCTCTCTCTCTCCCTCTCTCTCTCTCTCTCACTTCTGTCTCTGTCTCTTTCTCTCTCTCTATCTCTGTCTGTCTCTCTCACTTTGTCTCTGTCTGTCCCTCTTTCTCCCTCTGTCTCGGTCTCTCTCTCTCTCTGTCTCTCTCTTTCTCTCTCTCTCTGTCTCTCTCTGTCTCTCTCTCTCTCACTGTCTCTGTCACTTTGTCTCTCTCTGTCTGTCTGTCTCCCTCTGTCTCGGTCTCTCTCTGTCTCTGTTTGTTTGTCTGTCTGTCTGTCTCTCTCTCTCTCTCTCTCTCTCTCTCTCTCTCTCTCTCTCTCTGTCTGTGTCTCAATTTCTCCCTCTGTCTCGGTCTCTCTCTCTCTCTCTCTCTCTCTCTCTCTCTCTCTCTCTCTATATATATATATATATATATATATATATATCTGTCTCTGCCTCTGTCTGTCTGTCTGTCTGTCTGTCTCTCTCTCTCTCTCTCTCTCTCTCTCTCTTTCCCTGTCTCTCTCTGTGTACGTATGTATTGATCGAGAAGCACCGCTTGCTGGGAGCGCTGGCGTGGAAATAAGTTCCGAGCAAGAGACACTAAATGTCATTTTATGAAAAGGACGCATCCTAGCAGAAAGTTTTGAGAACTTGAAAATTCCAGTTCGGGGAACTCCTCCTCCTCCTCCTCCTCCTCCTCCTCCTTCTTCTTCTTCTTCTTCTTCTTCTCCTCCTCCTCCTTCTCCTTCTTCCTCCTCCTCCTCTTCTTTTCTCTTTTCCTTTTCATCACCACTCCCTTCGAACTTTTCCTCCTCCTCCTCCTCCTCCTCCTCCATCTTCTTTTCTTCTGCGTTCCTGGATAGCCAACTCTCTCTCTCTCTCTCTCTCTCTCTCTCTCTCTTGTTGAGATAATAAAGTATTCTGTACTCTTTATTCTGTATTCGTATGCATGCGTATACGTGCTTGTGTTCTTTCAATTTCAATTATCTTTTTTTTTTTTTTCTTTTTTTCTTTTTTTAAATACCTGTTGCATTTCTTGATTTAATCAACTGACATGACCTATTTTAATTGTTCTCTCTCGCCTATGTTTCAAATTATATGCATATGTTTGTGTGGGGATGTTTGAGTGAATGTTTTTTTTTTTTTTTTTTAGTGCTATTGTGAAGCGCATAGAGCTTCAAGAATATGCGCTTTGGCAAGAAGTCTTAATAAATAAATAAATAAATAAATTCTGTATTCTATATTCTGTATGTTGTAACTCCCGTGTCGCTCGTTTCTGTCAGTGGGTTTTTCCATGGAGGACTGGTTTGTTTGTTTGTTTGTTGTTGTTGTTTTTTAACTCCGCCATTTTATATAGGCAGCCATACTCCGTTGTCGGGGTGGGGGCGTATCGCTGTTTTCGTCAGCATACCCCACCGTTCAGTCCACTTGGGAGTCCGGTGGTTTTAACGGGTACATGTTTGAGCTTTTGCCTAACGGGTATACTTGACCTGTGTAAGTGGTACATTTGACCTTCTGCCGAACGGGTATGTTCGACCTTCTGCCTAACGGCTAAGTTTGACATTCTGCCTAACGGGTACGTTTGACCTTTCTGTCCTCGTGTACACACGAGGGGGGGTCTTGAGTGGGTGTAACTGGGGCGGGGATGGGGGTGGGTGGGGTGGGGGTGGTAATGAACTTGAGAATCTGCACACATGCTGACCTGGGAGTTCATGAGAGAAAAAAAAAAGAAAAGATCCAACTGTAACCCCACCGGACACCCTGTAAAACAACCCATGGCAACGCGAGTGTTGTCCTCTGGCCAAATTATGTGGAACAAATCCGCTCGGATAGGCATAGGCACTCTCTCTCTCTCTCTCTCTCTCTCTCTCTCTCTCTCTCTCTCACACACACACACACACACACACACACACACACATAAACGCGTGCACACGCGAGTGCACATGCATGCATGCAATAAAGGTCTGAGTAAGCCCTTTGGGGTTATACGCTGCTGGTCAGGCATCTGCCACGCAGATGTGGTATTGCGTATCTCTCTCTCTCTCTCTCTCTCTCTATATATATATATATATATATATATGTGTGTGTGTGTGTGTGTGTGTGTGTATGTATATATGTATATGTATATATTTGTCTGAAGGCAAGTAACGCCTCCTTGACAAAACTGTAAGTGTGGTCTCTGTGTTTTTCGCTTGTGGAAACTGTCGGTCGAGTGGGAGAGAGAGAGAGAAAAAAAAATGTTCAGGATTAACGTCTACGCCCATCTCAGGTGATAAGGCCGACAGCGAGAACCACTCAGGATGAGTGGGGAGGGGGGGGGCGGGATAAGGGGGAGGGGGGCAGGAGATCGGTTTGAAACTAGAGATGAGTGAGGAGGAGGAGGGTAGGTTGGGGGGGGTCGGTGGGGGTGGTGGTGGGGAGCAGATCTGTTTGAAACCACACTGACGTCAGGAACAAGAGAAAGTTGAGTGCAGTA
>NC_134900.1:30079869-30084869 GCF_041734735.1 Babylonia areolata
CATTAAGACCTCTACAATGTTCGTGTCACTGTCACTGTACGTCTGTCTGTGTCTGTGTGAGTGAGTGAGAGAGAGAGAGAGAGAGTGTGTGTGTGTGTGTGTGTGTGTGTGTGTGTGTGTGAGAGAGAGAGAGAGAGAGAGAGAGTCCGTGGTCAACTTTTTCATTGTCATTTTCGTTCCATGGGAAAGTTTTCCGGTGAGTAGTGTGTGTTTGATGACTCCAAGTTTGGCTGGAAAATAGAAAGAAAAGAAATTAGGGAGAAGAAAAAAAAAGGCGTGCACGCGCGCGCGCGTGTGTGTGTGTGGGGGGGGAGTGGGGGGGTAGGGGGGAAGGGTACAGAAAGCGAAGCGACATGCTTTTTTCACTGTCATTTTGGGGAGCAAGGTGGCTGAGTGATCAAGACGCATGTTTTTGCCAACACAGTGTTCGTACGTAAAGAGTCTGGGTTCGAATCCCGCTCTCGCCCCTTTTTTTCCACGTTTGACTGAAAAATCAAACTGAGCATCTGTGGTCATTTTTGGATGAGACGATAAACCTAGGTCTCGTGTGCAACACGCACTTGGCGCATTGAAAAAAAAAACCGAACCCATGGCAACAACAAAAAAGTGTTGTCCTCATGCGAAAATTGTATGAAATAAATCCATTCTGATAGGCGCGCTCGCGCACACACACAAACACAAACACACACACACACACACACACACACACACACACACAGAGGTAGATACATAGATGGATAGATAGATCCTTGGGTGCGTGCTGACTTTGGATTCGTTTCCATGGGAACCGTCACAACAAACTGCACAAAATGACCTTTTTAGACATGTTTAGTCCAATATCTTTGCATACCATGTCACAGAAAGCCATAAACTTCAAGTTGATCTCATACGTTTTTGTACTACTGTGTGTCTGGCCTTGATAAAAGGATCGGTGCAATTGATGGGTGCAGCAGACTTTGGGAGAGGGGATGGTGGGAGACGGGGGGGGGGGAGTTCTACAGAATTTTGCCAGGAACAGCCCTTTTGTTGCCGTGGGTTGTGTGTGTGTGTAAAACACGTGTAATCATAGATATACAGTTTGGTGACCTTACAATAAAAGCTCTGTGTGTGTGTGTGTGTGTGTGTGTGTGCTTGCGTGAAGAGTCTGTGATGTATGTGTGTGTGTGTGTGTGTGTGTGTGTAAAACACGTGTAATCAGTAGGTATACAGGTCGGTGACCTTACATTAAAAGCTCTGTGTGTGTGTGTGTGTGTGTGTGTGTGTGTGTCTCTCTAATAGGCCATGTCTGAAATATTCATCGGGGGGGTGGGGGGGGGGAGGACAAACAAACAAACAAAATAAAAACGTTTTGAGTTCTGTGTTAACGTTTTTAAGTTCTCTGTGTGTGTGTGTGTGTGTGTGTTAGTGCGTGCGTGCGTGCTCGCCTGCAACCTCCTACTAGGATCGCAAGCACGCGCAAACTGAAAGAGCCTACGTGCCAACACGCACGGCTTTCAAATACGCATTCCTTCGTAACATATAAGATGTCGTTGCCGATCACAGACAACAAATCTTATCCGTTCCTTGTTTACGAGTGAAACGGATATTGTCGCTGTCAGTGTGGATAGGTGCAGCAGTATCAACAACGGACTTGATACACCGCCGGGGGATTCTTTGGTCGTTTCAGTTCCCCCACGCATTGCTTTAACTCACTCAGTACGGCCAGTCCTCTCTTCTCCTCTGCACAGACCCCTCTCGGATGTCCAGTGGGTGTCTGAATGACCCAACCTTTAGCTTCCGTCGTCAGAACTGTGGTATTCTTTGTCAACATTCACGTCTTCAGTATAAAGAGCCTTCCGCTTGCAATATTTTGATGATGGTAATCGGGGTGAAACGCTGTTAACGTCGTCTCTTTCGCCGTTCGTATGGAGAGAGTTAAACAAGTTTTAGTTTGAAGAAACATGGCATCATGAATTCAGAAGCAAAGGAGTGGAAAGGATATCAAGTATTCTTTATTATATGTTGTTGTTGTTGTTGTTTTTTAACACTTTACATACGAACGGCGAAAGAGACGACGTTAACAGCGTTTCACCCCAATTACCATCATCAAAATATTGCAAGCGGAAGGCTCTTTATACTGAAGACGTGAATGTTGGCAAAGAATACCACAATTCTGACGACGGAAGCTTAAAGTTTGGGTCATTCAGACACCCTCTGGACATTCAGAGGGGTCTGTGTAGAGGAGAAGAGAGGACTGGCCGTACTGAGTGAGTTAATAAGCCCTGCCCAGTGCCAGAAGAAACAAACAAGTAAGCACGACACTTTTAATTATGCGGACAAGTTAGGAAGGAACCCAAGTATTTAATGATTAGAATCACATCGACATGTACTTGTGTTCATGCATGATGATTATGATACAATATAATATAATATAATGTAATATAATATAATATAATATACATACAGATGTTAACAGTGCCAAGGAAATGCGGGACGAAAGTCTGAAATGAAGGAAGGAATGAGTGGCTAAATCTCTCTGTGTGTGTGTGTGTGTGTGTGTGTGTGTGTGTGTGATATATATATATATATATATAGAGAGAGAGAGAGAGAGAGAAGAAAAACAAGCACAACAATCTGTCAAATATTCCAAATTTTCGGAACGATCACGTTCGTTCCTCAAGTTTATATGTTACCAGGTCACTCTTATATATATATATATATGCAGATAGTTCACACTCTCTTTGTTTCCTGGGCTCCGCTCCTTGCAGAAAGCACTGAGGTACTAAATACCAAGACTGGTAAAATATAATTTTTAAAATATATATATATATATCAACAGCAGGCTCTTCATGTCTTTAAAACTTGTATTCTTTATTAAAAAAAAATATATATAAAAAAAAAAAAAAAAATTAGAAATATATAATTAAAAAAAAAATCTTCGCTGTAAAAACAGCTTCTTCTGGCAAGGTTATTTGCTTTTTTCTTCTTCTTTTTTTTTAATACAAGTTTTAAAGACACGAAGAGCCTGACTATTGTTCATATATGATATATATATATATATAGAGAGAGAGAGAGTGAGAGAGAGAGAGTGAGAGAGAGAGAGCGGGGGGCGGGTGTCTTGGAAGACGAGGTACAAGTGAGTAAGAGAAGGGAGAGTGGGGTGAGGAAAGCATGTGGGGGTGTGGTGGGGTGGGTGGGAAGGGGGGGGGGGTGTGTGGAGGGGGGGGGGAGAGGTTTGGGGGGGCGAGGGCATGGGGGTTCCGGTTAACACCCTGGGGTACAGAAGCTGCCTCCCCCCCCCCACCCCCCCCCCCCTCACAGTACAGAGGCTGTGCGATGCTCCGTCGTCTCCCTGCCGATTGATCTCTGTATCCAGTGTGTTGACATGACTTGTTGCTTTTGCTTACCTGCTTGCTGGGTGTGTGTGTGTGTGTGTGTGTGTGTGTGTGTGTGTTTCCCTGCATAAAAGGTTACTTTGTAGTTATTCGCACAAAGGTTGCCCCAGCAAGCACGCAGACACGTGTACGCTCACGTACATTGAGAAAGAGACACACATACACACACACACACACACACACACACACACACACACACACACACACCCCACTACACTTCCCGGCTTGCGCGCAACCCCCCCCCCCACCCCCCCACCCCCACCCCCAGCGCCGGCCGCATACCGATCTCAACAGCAACTGAGACTGGAGTACTGAAGTAATAATCGTCATTCAGTGTTTTTTTCTGACATGGATGTCTGCTGACTTCACTGCAAGACACATGTCTAGTTTTACTGTCCTTGAGGACACACACAACACCCATCCCCAAGATCAGACAAGACAGGACAAGACAAGACAAGACATGACAAGACAAGGCAAGACAAGACAAGACGTGTTTATGTCAGGAAAAAAAACCCGTGTGGGGGAGGGATACATGAACATCGTCGCATGTTTCATGTATAACTAACAGTACAAATATGGATGACATTTGGTATTGTGCTTATGATAGTTGACAATGGTCACAGCAACTGTTCGGTTAAGACTGACAAACGTAAGGCATACGTTTTGAGGAAGAAGAAGAAGGAGGAGGAGGAGGAGGAGAACAAGAAGAAGAAGGGGGAGGAGGAGGAGGAGAACAAGAAGAAGAAGGGGGAGGAGGAGGACAAGGAGGAGGAGGAGGAGAGCAAGAAGAAGAAGGAGGATGAGAACAAGAGGAAGGCCAGCGGCAAGTTAGTTGCGAAAACGGCGTCTGCTATTGCTCGTGTGTGAAGCAGTTTTTGAAGCAAGCAGAGCGCTTGGTTACATATTATTATTATTGTGTCATGGAGCTGTCACTGACTGACTGTAGACTGATCTCAACAGGGCAGTGGCACCCCCCCCCCCCCCCCCCCCAGCCCCCCACCCACACACACACACACACACACACACACACACACACATAACAGGCAAAGTGAAGTAAATAAAAGAGCCTGAACAATCATGAAAGTAGGTATGGTATGGTATCGCCCTCTCTGTTGGCGCAGGTCCTTTCATCGCCATTAAAACACAGCACGGGAGCCATACATCTAATCTCCCCGAGGAGCGAGAACAGGTGGCAGGGGAGGAAGGGAGGGAGGGAGGGGGTGCGGAAGTGCGTGTGTGTGTGTGGGAGGGAGGGGCGGCGGGGGGGTGAGGTGGGGGGAGGGCTTCCTTTCATTTCCACTGGCAGTGGCACTGTCATCATCACACGTACATTGCTGGCCCATCCCATGCCGCTCTACTAGGAAGCTGATGCTACTTCAGTTTTGCCTGCTTCCCTTTTACTTTCATTCCGATACTGTTAGAACATAGTCTGCATCTACAGGGGCACCACCACTACTGAACGACTTGACCTGGGAGGGGTTGGGGGGGCGTGGGGGGGGGGGGGGTCGAAAAAATCACCCATGACCCACAAGGCCGGGATTCGAACACTGAGCCATTGACCTGTATTAGATGTAAACACACACACACACACACACACACACACACAGTTCGTTCTGCAGACTATGT
>NC_134900.1:30092369-30099869 GCF_041734735.1 Babylonia areolata
TGTGATGATGACAACATCACATTCATTTGTGTGTGGTGGGTGGTGGGTGTGTGTGTTTGTGGTTTGTGGGTGTATGGTTTGGTGTGATGTGTGTGTGTGTGTGTGTGTGTGGCTTTCCGTTTGTGCCAAGAAACAACATAGCGTAGGATTAGAAACACGCACACAGAAAAACAGTCATCATGCATGGGAAGGGTGCGTCATCGTTTCTCGATGATGATGATGGTGTCATGGAACAAATTCAGTATGTCATGATGACAACATCACATTCATTTGTGTGTGGTGTGTGTGTGTGTGTTTGTGGTGTGTGGGTGTGTGTGGTGTGTATGTAGTGTGTGTAGGCTCCCATCTTTTTTTTTTTTTTTTGGTTTGAGTTGGGCGCTGTCGAGTTGCTCTTTTCCACCTGCCGTTTCTCTGAGAGAGAGAGAGAGAGAGAGAGAGTTGGGGTGGGTAGGGGACGGGAGGGGAGGGGAGAGAGAAGAAAAAGCAGGTCAGGTCTAATTTACATGACGAAAACGGGCCAACAATTGGAAAACCTGGCGACAGTACAGGGGTGTTAGGAAAGGGAGGGGGGGGGGGGGTGATGTGAGTGAGTGGAGGGCCAGGGGGGTGTGGGGATTGCTGGGTGGGGTTGGGGCGGGGTGGGGTTGAAAAGTGTGCCTACGTGTTATATGAACCGGCGGGACTGGTACTACTAACACACACACAGAGAAAGAGCCGTGAAGCTGTGTGTAGAACTTGAAATGAATAATATCTCTATGGTGGTAGTAATGACGTTCTGCTGTCGTGTGATCTCTTTCTTGTCAGTGTTTGTTAAGACAGCTGAAGAAATCCAGGCCTATTCATTTTTTGCCCTCCTCCTCCTCCTCCTCCTCCACTCGATCTGTCTTGCACTGGAAAGCGGATATATTCCTTTCTCCTCACACACACACACACACACACACACACACCACCTCCTTTCTTTTAAAAAGAGGGGGTGCGAGAGGGGGGTGTGTGGGGTTGGGGGGGAGAGGGGGGGGAAGGGGGGACTGGACTGGCAAGATGACTGGTTTTGACGCTAATCGTCGGCTCAGACTTTTTTTGGAAAACGGTAGCTTATTGGTTTCTCTTCTCTTTTCGTGTGTGTGTGTGTGTGTGTGTGTGTGTGTGTGTCCGTCTGAGTGCGAGTATCTGTGTGTTTGTGTGTGTGTGTGTGTGTGTGGTGTGTGTGTGTGTGTGTGTGGCGATGTCAAATGGGGGGGGTGGAGTGCGGAGAAGGGAGTGGGGGGGTTGGGGGAGGAGGGTGCGGGTTGATGGCAGGCAGCTCTAAATAAGCCACTCATAGTGTTGGAAGTGTTTTTTCAGAGAGTGAGTAGCACCTGTAGAGAGAGCCCTCCTAGCTAGCTAGCTAGCCAGCCTCACTTCTTTCTCTTTCACCTGTACTGCCCAACACTAGCGGTTCGTGTTGTGTGTGTGTGTGGGGGGGGCAAAACACTGTTTTGGTTTTTAGATTGTGGGCCGATCCGGCATAGGGATTTTCCGTAGTTTTTGTTGTTGTTGTTGTTGTTCCCCGGCAGTGACTGTCTTTTGACTCAGTTTGGATTAGATGAATCTCTTGTGAATAGAATCCTCCCGGGTGCCGGTTTCAACTATAGTGACTCTTTTCAGTGAATGCAGAATAAACCTTGAGGCACAGGGATTAAACATGGGCAAGTCGTACAGTGAATGCAGAATAAACCTACAGGCATAGGGATTAAACATGGACAAGCCGTACAGTGAATGCAGAATAAACCTACAGGCATAGGGATTAAACATGGACAAGTCGTACAGTGAATGCAGTATAAACCCACAGGCATAGGGATTAAACATGGGCAAGCCGTACAGTGAATGCAGAATAAACCTACAGGCATAGGGATTAAACATGGGCAAGCCGTACAGTGAATGCAGAATAAACCTAGGGGCACAGGAATAAAACATGGACAAGCCGTACAGTGAATGCAGAATAAACCTACAGGCATAGGGATTAAACATGGACAAGTCGCACAGTGAATGCAGAATAAACCTACAGACATAGGGATTAAACATGGACAAGCCGTACAGTGAATTCAGAATAAACCTACAGGCATAGGGATTAAACATGGACAAGTCGTACAGTGAATGCAGAATAAACCTACAGGCATAGGGATTAAACATGGACAAGTCGTACAGTGAATGCAGAATAAACCTACAGGCATAGGGATTAAACATGGACAAGTCGTACAGTGAATGCAGAATAAACCTACAGGCACAGGGATTAAACATGGACAAGCCGTACAGTGAATGCAGAATAAACCTAGGGGCACAGGAATAAAACATGGACGAGTCACACAGGGAATGCAGAATAAATATAGAGGCAAAGGTGGAAAAGAAACATGGGCAAGTCGTAGGATGAATGCTGAATAAACCTAAAGGCGCAGGGGAGAAAGAAAAAACAAAACAAACCCTGGGCAATTCACACAATGAATGCAGAATAAACCCAGAAGCAAAGAGAAAAACAACAACAACAACAACAAAAAAAACATGGGCAAGTCGTACGATGAAGGCCAAGCAAGAATTGTAATCAGAGGCAGATGGAAGAAGCGGATGCCCATCACATGTGCCCGCCGGGCGAGTAGCTAGCTGGGGTCTGGCTGGAGACTGACTATACTGTGAGCCTGGCACACAAGTCATGCAATTAATTATTCGCAGTTAATTAGCGGCGGGGTGGGGTGGAGGACAAACAGACCGACAGACAGTTCCAGATGCTCTATGTGTGTGTGTGTGTGTGTGTGTGTGTGTGTGTGCTCCGTGACTTTTTAGCCTGGCGGTGGGGGTTGTGTGACTGGGTGAACTCTTTACACACACACATGAAGAGCAAGATGCTAGTCTAAAAAAAAATTTTGAACACGTAGAGCCAAAAAAACGTTTTCTTGCAAGGTTCGGCCACTTTTTCTCACAGAATTTTACTAGACTATGCTTGTTGCTGGCTCGGTTGTGTAGAATCGTTTAAAACCGTGTTTTTTTTGTTTTTTTGTTTGTTTGTTTTTTTGTCGTGATGAGGGAGAGTGCACAAAAACCGTATCTCAGCGATTAGCAAAATAAGAAATGACGCATGGAGGTTTGTTGTGTGTTGTGTACCGAGTCGGATGAAAATTGATGCCGCTGGATTGCGTGTTCGTTTTGTGTTCCAAGTCTCAACTGATTTTTTTTTCTTTTCTTTTTTTCCTGTTGTTTTTTTTTCCCCCCCCCCCCCCCCCCCCCCCCCGATAGATTTATATTTATTTCGTTATGTTTTTTGTCGCATCCACATCGCTTTTCAGTCAAACACATTATTGTTTTGAAACATCATGTGTACAGAAAGTTGCCTTCAGGCACGTTCGTTCGTTTATCGTTCGTTTGTTTATTTGTAGTCTGTTCATCTAAGATGATGATTTAGACTGAAAATAAATGATATTATTTTATCATTTGGATTATTATCATTTCTATCATAATGATGATTGTTATTATTAATTAGGCAGGCACGTTCTAAGAAAAAAAAAAAGAGTAAACTTGAAACTTTTTTTTTTTTTTTTAATTTATGTGATGTAGAAAAGGAAGAATGTTATTTGATACAAGTCATAATATGGTTCATCAGCCGTCATGATAAAAATTGAAGTGCAACGTTGTGAGCACAGTATAAGCTTTAAGCTTGTCATTCATTGCAGTGTAATCATGTGTATTGTTGAATAATTAAAGATTATTTAAACCAATTAAAAAATAAAAAAGGAAGGAGCCAGTCACTTGATTCATACATCATTAGATACCACACAGTTCTGCGGTTAACTCTCTCCATACGAACGGCGAAAGATACGACGTTAACAAAGTTTCACCCCAATTACCACCATCAAAATATTACAAGCGGAAGGCGCTTATACTGGAGAGGTGAATGTTGACAAAGATACCACAATTCTGACGACGGAAGCTAAAGGTTGGGTCATTCAGACACCCACTGGACATCCGAGGGGTCTGTGTAGAGGAGAAGAGAGGACTGGCCGTACTGAGTGAGTTAAACGTTGTTATTGTTGTTGCTGTTGTTGTTGTTTTAGATGTTGATGAAAGTGGTTCCTGTTGATTAACGACCATTACACTTGGTGCTTCTGACATGCGCATCGTCGGAGCCTGTATGGGCTTTCCTGTTTGCTTACAGTTTGGACCAACAACAGCAATGTGAGAGCAGCAGTATGATCACTGTTTTCTCCACAGCAGTGGGGGGGGGGGGGGAGATTCTTTTTTTTTTTTTTTTTTTTTTTGTCCCCCTCTCTCCGTTCTCTCACTTCCCCCTCTCTTTCTCCCCTCTCTCTCCTCCTCTCTCCCCCTCTCTCTCCCCTTCTCTCCTTCTCTCTCTCTCTCTCTCCCCTCCTCCCTCTCTCTACCCCCCTCTCTCTCTCTCTCCCTTCTCTCTCTCCCCCTCTTTCTCCCCGCTCTCTCCCCCTCTTTCCCCTCTCTCTCTCTCCCCTCTCTCCCTTCTCTCCCCCCTCTCTCTCTACTCCCCTCTCTCTCCCCCCTCTCTCCCCCCTCTCTCTCCTTTCTCCCCTCTCTCTCTACCCCCTCTCTCTCTCTGTCCCCCCTCCCTCCCCTCTTTCTCTCCCCTCTATCTCCCCCCTCTCTCCCCATCTCTCCTCTCTCTCCTCTCTCTCCCCCCCTCTCTCTCTACCCCCCTCTCCCCTCTCTCTCCCCCTCTCCCTCTCTCTCTCCCCTCTCTCCCCCTTGTCTCTCCCCCTCTCTCTCTCCCTCTCTCTCTCTCCCTCCCTCTCTCTCTTTCCCCTCTTTATCTCCCCCTATTCACTGTACATATTCTGGTCGTTTGTTTTGGCGATGTTGGTTTTTTTTCTCCTTTTTATCTGAAGGGTTGCTGGCGTGCTTTGTGTAAACTTTGGAAACATTGATTTTGGTGTTTTTTTTTTGTGTGTGTGTGTTGTGTGTGTGTGTAGTGTGTGTGTGATGTGTGTGTGTTGTGTGTGTGTTGTGTGTGTGTTGTGTATGTGAGGGGGGGTGGGGAGTGTGTGTGTGTGTTTGTGTGTATGTGTTGTGTGTGGGGGTAGGGTGTCTGTGTGTGTGTGTGGGGGGGGTCTCTGTGTGTATGTTTGTCTGTGTGTGTGTGTGTGTTGTGTGTGTGGGTGTGTGTTGTCTGTTTTGGTACGGTCTTAGAGTTCTTGGCCTGTGCTGTGCTCTTCACCGACCACCCTCACCCCCTACAACCCCCCCCCCCCCCCCACACACACACACACATACTCTCTATCCCCCACTCCTCACTCTGCGCCTCCCCCCCCCCTCCCCCCACTTTCATGTAGAAAAACAACATTTGTATATATTTTTTGGGGGTTGGGTTTTTTTGTTTGTTTTTTTGTTTTTTGTTGTTGTTGTTTTTTTTGGGGGGGCGGGGGGGTTCCCGGCAGTGACTGTCTTTTGACTCAGTTTGGATTAGATTAATCTCTTGTATTGAATAGAATTCTCCAAGGTGCCCCGTTTCAACTGTGGTGACTCTTTTCAGCGTTCACCTGCCCCAACTGGGAGAGCGTGCGTGTTCTTGGGTTGCAACGCTGTTTTTTTTTTTTTGGTTTGAAAGTTATGCGAGCGAGCAATGGGGGAGTGTGTGTGTGTTTGTGTGTGTGTGTTTTGCTGTGTGTGTGTGTGTGTGTGTGTGTGTGTGTGTGTGTGTGTGTGTGTGTGTCTTTTGATTTTTTTTTTTTTTTTTTTTTTAGTGACTGTCTTGACTTGATCTCTTCTGAATGGTGATAAGTCATAATCTGTGTGTGTGTGTGTGTGTGTGTGTGTGTGTGTGTGTGTGTGTGCTGGAGTTACGTAGGCTGGTCGGTGCGTGCATTAGTGTGTCAAAAGTTCACTTCTTTTGTCGGGGTTTGCGAGCCGTCTAGTCTTGTCTGTGTATCTGTCTCTGTCTCTGGCTTTGTCTGTCTGTCTGTCTGTCTCTGTCTGTCTGTCTGTGTCTGTGTCTGGCTGTGTCTCTCTGTCTCTCTCTCTATCTCTGTCTCTCACTGTCTCTCTATCTGTTTATCTATCTCTCCCCCACGCCCCTCTTTCTATCACCCTGTCAGTCTCTTTCTTCTTCTTCTTCTTCTTCTTCTTCTTCTTCTTCTTCTTCTTCTTCTTCTTCTTCTTCTCCTCCTCCTCCTCCTACTCCTCCTGCTTCTTCTTCTTTTTCTTCTTCTTCTTCTCCTTCTTCTTCTTCTTCTTCTTCTTCTTCTTCGTCTTCTTCTTCTTCTTCTTCTTTTTATTTTCTTTAATTTTTTTTTT
Source organism: Babylonia areolata (assembly GCF_041734735.1). Taxonomy (NCBI): domain Eukaryota; kingdom Metazoa; phylum Mollusca; class Gastropoda; order Neogastropoda; family Buccinidae; genus Babylonia; species Babylonia areolata. The sequence continues at coordinate 30,098,655 of NC_134900.1, forward strand.
TATATATAGTCTTTTCAGGGCCGCCAAGGCTGGATGAGGAAGAACATGCGCTTTGCTTTATGTTTTACCCCGCTAATGAAGAATTCGTCTTAGCTTTCCCTCCCTCCCTACCCGTCCTCTCTCCCCTCTCTCTCTCTCTCTCCCCCTCTCTCTCTGTCTCTTTCTCTCTCCCTCCCTCCCTCCCTCTCTCTCTTTCTCTTTGTCTCTTTATCTCTCTCTCTGACTCTCCCCCTCTCTGTCTCTCCCCCTCTCCCCTCTCTCTCTCTCTTACTCTCTCTGTCTCTCCCCCTCTCCCTCCCTCTCTCTGTCTCCCCCCCTCTCTCTCTGTGTCTCCCCCTCTCTCTTTTACTCTCTGTATCTCTCTCTCTCTCTTTCTCTCTGTCTCACGCTCACTCGCTTCTTTAGTTTAGATTTCTGTTGTTGTTGTTGTTGTTGTTGTTGTTTTAAGTGTTCACTTTTATTTTACATGCGTTGTCTCACATTTTGAAATGAATTGAATCCTTTGTCTAGCACAAGGGCAATATAAAAAAATAAAAAACAAACAAACTCAAAGCCAGTTAATTAATTTTCAGTGTAAAACTCTCTCTTACATTCTCTGTCTCTGTCTGTGTGTCTGTGTGTCTCTCTCTCTCTCTCTCTCTCTCTTTCTGTATGTCTCTTTCTCTCTCTCTCTCTCTCTCTTTCTTCCTCCTTACCTTTCCCTCTGTCTCTCCCTCTATTTTTTTTTCTGTTCTTCTCTCGATCTTTGTGCTTACTCCTTTACCCTCGTTAAATAATATTTCGTTCGTTCGTTACTTTTCTCTCTCCCCCTCCCTCACTCCCCCCCCCCCCCCCCCCCCCATCCCCCCTGTCTTTTTTTTTCCTCTCCCTCCTACCCTTTACCTCTGTCTCTACCTCTCTTTCTTTCTGTCTTTCTGTCTGTCTGTCTATCTCTCTCTCTCTCTCTGTCTTTCCCCCTCCCTCCCTCCCTCCATCTCTGTCTCTCTCTCTCTCTTGTCACTTTCAGCTTCCCTCTCCCTTTGTCTGTCTTGTCTCTGTCACTGTCTCTCCCTCTGTCTCTGCCTCTGTCTCTCTCTCTCTCTCTCTCTCTCTCTCTCTCTCTCTCTCTCTCTCTCTCTCTCTCTCTATTTAACTAACCCATCTCTCACATTGTCGGCCCATGCAAGAGGCGCCGTCAATTCCGTCCTTGTCTGGCCATACAAGCCTCTGTGATGA
>NC_134900.1:30109869-30114869 GCF_041734735.1 Babylonia areolata
ATAACCCCCCCTCTCTCTCTGTCTCTGTCTTTCTCTGTCTCTCTGTCTCTCTCTGTCTCTCTCTCTGATCTTGTTTTTTCCCCCCAAATATCCCTTTATGAGGAATTTATGCGAATAAATATCTCTCTTCCCCCCCCCCCCCTCTCCCCCCCCCCCTTTCTCTCTCTCTCTCTCTCTGGTCTTTGTTTTCCGTATACCCCTTCATGAGGGATTTTTGCGAAAAAACCATTCTCTCTCTACCCCTTCATGAGGGATTTTTGCGTATAAACCATTCTCTCTCTCTCTCTCCTCTCTCTCTCTCTCTCTCCTCTCTCTCTCTCTCTCCTCTCTCTCTCTCTCTCTCTCTCTCTCTCTTTCTGTCACTATCTGTGCCCCAACCACCCCTTGCTCACCCCCGCCCCCCTCTCTCTCTCTCTCTCTCTCCTGTCCACAAATTGAAAGTAATGGGGATTTGACTTCCCCACGCCCTCTGCAATTCCCCCCAGACGTCCGCCACCCCCACCCCCACCCCCACCTACCCCTACCCCCACCTCACTCCCCTTACCCCCTCCCCACCTCCCCTCACCTCCCCCCTCCACCCGTGACTCCCCCCCAATCCCCTAAGGCAATCTCTCTCGTTCCAATCAATTGTGTGTGTGTGTGTGTGTGTGAGGGTGAAGGGGTGTATACGTGTGTGTGTGTGTGTGTGTGTGTCCGTGCGTGTGTGTGTGTGACACACTGAGGAGTAGTAGTGGTACACTCTCTCTCTCTCTCTCTCTCTCTCTCTCTCTCTCTGTCTCTCTCTCTCCCTCTCTCTCTCTGTCAGCGCTGTCTGGATGGAGTGTCTCAACCAGTGTGGGCCCCAACCTCTACACAGTGTGTGTGGGGGGGGGTGGTCAGTGATATCCAGCCAGCGACCCAGTCCTCCTTCTGCTGGTCTAGTTGTGTGGTAGCGTAGCGCTCGCCGTCTCTCTCTCTCTCTCTCTCTCTCTCTCTTTCACTCTTTCACTCTCTCTCATTCTGCTGTTCGCAGTGGGACTGGTATCATGAGTGTCTGTGGAGTTGGCGACTTAACTTCCTCTGCGTTTCGATTTGAGTGGGGGGGGAGAAAAACCAAAAAAATCCTGTGTCTGCGTCGTGGTGGTGGCGTGGTGGTGGTGGTGATAGTGGAGACTGCATTGCCTGCATTAGGCATGTATTAGGATGTCCAGATTATTTTTCTCAGTGAATTCCTTGCCAGCTGTGTGTGTGAAGCAGGAGGTTGGTTGGTTTGGTGGTGGTGAAGGTGGTGGGTGGAGTGAGTCCGCTCCCCCAATCCGCTGTTGTCGCTGCTAGCAGCACTTGTTGATCTTGTCGTCGTGCAACGAATCTTCACTCTGTGTGTGTGTGTGTGTGTGTGTGTGTGTGGTCATAGGTTTTTCTTTCTTTCTTTCTCTCTCTCTCTCTCTACTTATTAGCTGGTCGCAGTGGGACTCACGGTATCATGTGTGTGTGTGTGTAGTAGTCAGTGACTTGACTTATATCACTCTGCCTTTCGATTTGTGGGAGGGGAGAACAACAAAACAAAAAGTCCGGTGTCTGTGTCTGCTTGGTGGTGGTGGTGGTGATAGTGGAGACTGCATTGCCTGCATTTGACATGTATAAGGATGTAAACATAAATATATATATATATATATATCTCAGTGATTGCTTGCCAGCTGTGTGAAGCAGGAGATAGTTGTTGTTGGTGATGGTGGTGGTGGTGTTGTGTTGAGGTGAATCTGCTGTCCCTTCTTATTGCAGCAGCAGCATTTGTTGTTTTTTTTCTTGTCGTGCAACGAATCTTCACTGTGTGTGTGTGTGTGTGTGTGTGTGTGGTCATAGATTTTGTCTCACTTAGCGGTTGGCAGTGGGACTGGTATGGGTGTAGATTTTTGACTGTTTGTCTGCTGCCTTTCGTCTTTTTTTTTTTTCTTTTTCTTTTTTTTAAGGGGTGGGGGGGGGGGGTAAAAAAAAAGTCCTGTGTGTGCGTGTGTGTGTGTAATACTGGATGTAAACACAATATGATATTTCGGTAATGGCGGTGGTGACAGTGGAGACTGTATTGCTGGTCAGCCGTGTGAAGCTTGGAGATCGGTGGTGGTGGTGGTGGTGTTGTGTTGGAGTGTATATATATATATATATCATACCTCGGAATGGTGGTGGGGACAGTGGAGAAAGTATTGTCTGCCAGCTGTGTGAAGCAGGAGAGTGGTGGTGGTGGTGGTGGTATGAGGATGTAAACATATATATATATATATATATATATTTCTTAGTGATTGCTTGCCAGCTGTGTGTGAAGCAGGAGATAGTTGGTGGTGGTGGTGGTGGTGGTGGTGTGTTGGAGTGAATCCGCTGCCCCTCCTAGTTGTTGCAGCAGCATTTGTTGATCTTCTTGTCGGGCAAGAAATCTTCACTGTGTGTGTGTGTGTGTGTGTGTGTGTGTGTGTGTGTGGTCATGAATATGTTTTTTTGTTTTTTCTTTCTTTTTCTGGCCGTGTTGCTGGCTGGATTTGCAGTGATAGATCGTGAGGGAAAGGGGTGGGGGGTGAGAGAGAGAGTGTGTTTGTGTGTGCGTGTGCACGCACGCGAATGTGCATGTATGAGTTGAATGCGTGTGTTGGGGCTGTGTGCGTGGGGAGGTGGGAGGGATGGAGGGGGGGGTCGTGTTTATGTTGTATGTGTGTTGTGCGGGGTTGGGGGGGGGGGGGGGGGGCGTGTGTGTGTGTGTGCGCGCGCGCGTATGGGTGATAATCGGTGGTAGGAGTAGAGATAGCAAGCGAGCAAAGCAAGCGAGCGGGTGACCAGTTCTCGTCAGTTATTATGGCAGAGCTGCCTTTTGCCAGCAGGGCTGGTTTGAGGACTGCTGCTTTCAGTTCTGTGGGGGAAAAAAAAGTCCTTGAGTCTCTGTGGTGGTGGTGGTGGTGGTGGTGATAATGACATAGGAAACAACAGCAAATGTGGTGTAGCGTATATGGGAGAGAGAGAGAGAGGGGGGGGGGGATCAGTCCCTTCACTTTGACACCTCTCTACTCCTTGAAAAGTGAATGGGGAAACTGGAGTTCGCGTTGCTTTGGCAGCTGTGTGAACAGAAGCAAAGAGATAGATAGTTCGTTGTTCGTGTTGCTGTTGTTGTGGGGGTGGTGTGGTGTGGTGTTGGGAGTGAATCTTCTCCATCCCTTGTTGGAGCAGCAACTTGATCTTGTGTCGTGCGCAACCAATCTTCGCTCTGTGTGTGTGTGTGTGTGTGTGTGTGTGTGTGTGTGGTCATGGGTTCTTTCATTCATTCTTTCTTTCTTTCTTTCTTTCTTCTTCTTTCTTCTACTTTTTTCTTCATCTTCTTCTTCCTCCTCCTCCTCTTCTTCTTTTTTCTTCTCTTCTTCTTCTTCTTCTTCGTCTTCGGCCTTGCTTGTTGGATTTGCAGTGATGGGTGTGTGGTGGAGAGGTGGGGGGATGGGGGGGGGTGGGCGGAGGGAGAAGGGGGGGGGTGGTGAATCTGTCCATCCCTTGTTGCAGCCCTTGATCTTGTGTCGTGCAACGAATCTTCACTGCCTGTGTGTGTGTGTGTGTGTGTGTGTGTGTGGTCACAGGATTTTCTTTTCCTCTTTCGGTGGTATTGCTTGTCGGATGTGCAGTGATGGATGTGGGTGGTGGAGTGCGGAGGAGGAAGGGGTGTGTGTGTGTGTGTGTGTGTGTGAGGATCTGTCTATTTTCTTGTTGCAGCAGCACTTGATCTTGTGTGTGTGTGTGTGTGTGTGTGTGTGGTCATAGGATTTTGTTTTCTTCTTCTTCTTCTTCCTCTTCTTTCTTCTTTGGTGGCGTTGCTTGTTTGGTTTTGCAGTGATGGATGTTGGTGGGGTGTGGAGGAGGAGAAGGAGGAGGTGGGATGCCAGCGTGCATGTATGGTGTGTGTGTGTGTGTGTGTGTGTGTGTGTATGTTTGTGTGTGTGTGTGTGTGTCACTATCGGTGTTTGCGCACACACAATGACTGTTGTCAGAGTGATATATATATATATATATATATTGGATGCAGATGACGGGCGCAATAGCCGAATGGTTAAAGCAGTAGGACTTTCAGTCTGAGGGTCCCGGGTTCGAATCTCGGTGACGGCGCCTGGTAGGGTTAAAGGGTGGAGATTTTTCCGATCTCCCAGGTCAACATGTGTGCAGCAGACCTGCTAGTTCGAATCACGGTGACGGCGCCTGGTGGGTAAAGGGATGGGGGTGACGATTTTTTTACGATTTCCCAGGTCAACATCATTTTGTGCAGACCTGCTTAGTAGTGCCAGAACCCCCCCTTCGTGTGTATACGCAAGCAGAATGAGATCAGATACTGCACGAAAAAAAGATCCATGTCAGCGTTCCGACGGTGGGTTACGGACACAAGAACATAGCCAGCTAGCACACCCCCGAAGGCGGAGTATGGCTGCCTACATGGCGGGTTAAAAAACGGTCATACACGTGTAAAAGCCCATTCGCGTATATATATATATATATATATATATATATATATATATATATATATATATATATATATATATACCAGATCAAGTGGAGTGATGGCCTAGAGGTAATGCGTCCGCCTAGGAAACGAGAGAATCTGAGCGCGCTGGTTCGAATCACGGCTCAGCCGCCGATATTTTCTCCCCCTCCACTAGACCTTGAGTGGTGGTCTGGACGCTAGTCATTCGGATGAGACGATAAACCGAGGTCCCGTGTGCGGCACGCCCTTAGCGCACGTAAAAGAACCCACGGCAACAAAAGGGTTGTTCCTGGCAAAATTCTGTAGAAAAATCCACGTCAATAGGAAAAACAAATAAAACCTCACGCAGAAAAAAATACAAAAAAAATGGGTGGCGCTGTAGTATAGCGACGCGCTCTCCCTGGGGAGAGCAGCCCGAATTTCACACAGAGAAATGTGTTGTGATAAAAAGAAATACAAAACACACACACACACACACACACACACACACACACGAGTGAACGCGGGATTTGCAGCCCAC
>NC_134900.1:30117369-30127369 GCF_041734735.1 Babylonia areolata
CACCGATAACACACATACACAGCACACACATATTATACACACACACGCACGCATGCACACACACACACACACACTAGGCAACCTTTCAAGCTGTCATTCTTGAAAGGCGCAGTCAGTATCGGATGGCATTTGTTTTTGCGTCTATATGTGTAATGGTACTCTTCCAGTTTCACCATAAACCATATCATTTGGTGTTCTAGGTGCAACGTTTTAATTTTTTTTTTTTTCTCAGAGCGAATGTGTGGGCTTTTTCGGAATGGAATGTATCTAAGGTTCCCCATATTTCAGATCCATATAACAGGTTTTATTGAGAGAGAGAGAGAGAGAGAGAGAGTTCGTGACCTGAGCCAGTTGCATTGCTTGGTTCTAACTTTTTTTTTGACAGTTACACGTGACAAAACGCCTACGTTGACCGAACTACGCCATTGGTCAGTTCCATACGACACACAGACAGTTAGCAGCGGGGGTTACGACCATACTAGGCTGTTCCGTCCGAGCAATGCAGCTGGCTCCAGACCGATCTCTCACTCACTCGGAGCTTTTCAGAGATATATATATATATATATATATATGATAGTCAGTCGTGTCCGACTATGACCATCAGAACAGCAGAGGAGGCAACTGCTGTTCCGACTATTTGGGCTAGAATTTGATTATAGTGGAGAGTGTCTTGCCCAACCAAGTACATCCCCACTCTCTCGGCCAAGAGGGTTTTAGGACAGTCGGCGTCGGGATGGTTCCCAAAAAGGCCAACTAGCCCACAAAGGCTGCAGCACTATAAGAGCCAGTGCAATTTTGCCTCCTAGTTTGAGAGTCATAGTCCTTCACAAAAGACTTAAGCTGTAAATGGTTTCCCCATTGACTGGAGAAACCCATTGATAATACAGCTCTCACCAGATGTAAATTTATGTCAATCTGTGATATAAGCCGAGAGTGTTGGGCCTCGCTTCTCAGATAACAGGGCAGTAAAGGAAGGGTTTGAGGAACGAGGAAATCTGATACATCAGCGTTTATTGTTCGACGGGCGCAATAGCCGAGTGGTTAAAGCGTTGGACTGTCAATCTGAGGGTACCGGGTTCGAATCACGGTGACGGCGCCTGGTGGGTAAAGGGTGGAGATTTTTACGATCTCCCAGGTCAACATATGTGCAGACCTGCTAGTGCCTGAACCCCCATTGTGTGTATATGCAAGCAGAAGATCAAATACGCACGTTAAAGATCCTGTAATCCATGTCAGCGTTCGGTGGGTTACGGAAACAAGAACATACCCAGCATGCACACCCCCGAAAACGGAGTATGGCTGCCTACATGGCGGGGTAAAAACGGTCATACACGTAAAAGCCCACTCGTGTGCATACGAGTGAACGCAGAAGAAAGAAAAGAAAGAATTGTTCAGTGCTGTTCTTCTTTGCCCCTCGAGGTTTTCGTGTGTTGTTGTTGTTCTTCTGTTTCCCCCCCATTTCTTTGTTACACTACCCTCTGGTCCGGTAATAAGTTGAATTATGAAATCTCTCTCCCCTCCCCCTCACCCATCCCCCCCTCCCCACCCCACCCCCAACACCGCCCCTTTTCTTTGCTAACATGACTTGTCTTCATGCTCTTCTTCTTCTTCTTCCTCTTCTTCTTCGTTTTCTTCTTCTTCTTTTTTTTTCTTCTTCTTCGTTTTCTTCTTCTTCTTCTTCCTCTTCTTCTTCTTCCTCTTCTTCTTCGTTGTCTTCTTCTTCTTCTTCTTCTTCTTCTTCGTTTTCTTCTTCTTCTTCTTCTTCCTCTTCTTCTTCGTTTTCTTCTTCTCTTCTTCTTCTTCTTCCTCTTCTTCTTCGTTTTCTTCTTCTTCTTCCTCTTCTTCTTCGTCTTCTTCCTCCTCTTCCTCTTCTTCTTCTTCTCTTCTTCTTCCTCTTCTTCTTCTCCTTCTTCTTCGTCTTCTTCCTCCTCTTCCTCTTCTTCTTCGTCTTCTTCCTCCTCTTCCTCCTCTTCCTCTTCTTCTTCGTCTTCTTCCTCCTCTTCCTTTTCTTCTTCTTCTTCTTCTTCTTCTTCTTCTTCTTCTTCTTCTTCTCCTTCTTCTTCGTCGTCTTCTTCTTCCTCTTACTCTTCCTCTTCTTCTTCGTCTTCTTCCTCCTCTTCCTCTTCTTCTTCGTCTTCTTCTTCCTCTTCTTCTTCTCCTTCTTCTTCGTCTTCGTCCCCCTCTTCCTCTTCTTCCTCCTCTTCCTCTTCTCTTCTTCCTCTTTTCTCTTTCTATTTTTTTCTTCTCCGTCTCCTTGTTGTTGTTATTCTTTTTGCTGTTGTTGTTGATCTTCTTCTTATCCTTCTTCTTTCTTCCTTTCTTTCTTTTTTTTTTCTTTCTTTCTCTTCTCCTCCTCCTTCTTTCTGAACTCTGTGAAGGGTCATTGGGGCGCCTCTCAGAAGAATCGTTCACCAGATTTCCTCAAGATCAATCGTTGGTTGTTTATCCAAAGTCTGGATCCCGGCAAATTGGTTTTCCCTGTCCGTACTGCAATGATGCCAGAACACCGTTCCTGTGTGTGTGTGTGTGTGTGTGTGTGTGTGTGTGTGTGTGTTCTCTTTCTCCATAATTATCATAGTGTCACCCTTGACCGTGATAGTCACGACAGGGAGCTCTGCTAGATTCCCACTAGTTGGTCAGTCAGTCAGTTAGTCCCAGTCACACTTCTACACTGCTTTGCTTCCTCGCGTGCAGGCGGGGAGAGACGCGACGTTGTGTAGTTTTAACTAGTTCGTGTCGACAACCCCAGTGTGCGCTTTTGTTGTTTTCAGTGAGGAGGAAAGAGATTCTGGTCACTGACTTGTGGAGGTACTTCAGAGCTCAAGTGTTCTTTGTTGCTGGTGTTTTTTTGGTGTGTTTTTGTGTGTGTGTGTGTGTTTGACCGAGTGGAAATGAACAAGACAAGTTAATGAACAAGACAATGATTTATACACGAGCGTTTGACTGAAGGAATCGCGGCCGGAAAGAAAACGAGACGGTTATAACGTGTGTAGCATTCACGAGAGGAACTACAACAAAAACAAAAACAAAAAGAAAAGAAAAAAGAAAATGGTGGACGGTAGTTGATTTTAGCTAACCTGTTGGCAAAAGCTCTTAATTAAGGCCAAGTTGTTCTTCAAGGCATGTGTTTTGTCAACAGCGACTGAGACACGCTCGCTGAAAGAATTGTTTTAAAACGATTCGGTGATGGGAGGTGGAATCGCAGCTGATCGAGGATCTTTTCAAGAAGAGTCTGATTTTGGTGATGGATGAAGTCACGGGACAGGACTAGAAGAATCTGATTGGCGGTTGATGGCATCACGTGAGAGGATCCAAGAATTTGATTGGTGACAGATGGAAACGACGTGAGATGGATTTAAAGAATCTGATTGGTGACATAATGTGGATCGCGCGCGTGATCAACGAATCTGATTGGTGATGGAGGAAAACCACGTGAGGAGATTGAAAGAATCTGACTGGTCCGGTTGATGCGTAATACGGTCAAGTGAGTGAGAAGGATGAGAGCATGCTGAGGACAAATCAGAAAAGAAAAAGCTTTCATCGGTAATAAGGAAGCCCTCCCCCCCCCCCCCCCTCCCCACACCAACGCAACAAGAACGACAAGTGATGGAAGATGGCTGTTAGTTGTTTGGGATCATGAGAGGAGAGAGAATGATGAAGGTCCTTGACACAGGAAACAACAACAGGTGTGAAGGAAGGAAGGAGGGAAGGAAGGAAGGAGTGTGGCCGGACAAGGGAAGTGCGGCAAGAGGTCGCTGGTGAAGCAGTGACAGAGTGATCGGCACGTGACACACGCGAAGTTGTTGTTTTCTTTTTTGGGGGGATTTTGCTTGTTTGTTTGGGTTTTTTTTGTTTGTTTTTTTCCTTTCTTCTTTCAATCAATCATGCCGCCTCATCGCAACCGCTACTCGCTGTTCTCCTGCGCGCAGCCCCTGAGGGATTTGATCACTGAGGTGCCGCACATTGAGGGTAAGTGGGTTTTTTTGGGGGGGTTTGGGTTTGGTTGTTGTTTTTTTTACTCACTTGTGTAAACAAAGTGAGTCTATGTTTTAACCCGGTTGTCTGTGTGTGTTTGTGTTTGTGTGTCCGTGGTAAACTTTAACATTGACATTTTCTCTGCAAATACTTTGTCAGTTGACACCAAATTAGGCATAAAAATAGGAAAAAATTCAGTTCTTTCCAGTCATCTTGTTTAAAACAATATTGCACCTCTGGGATGGGCACCAAAAAAAAAAAAAAAAAAAAATGAAGCCTAATTATATGCAAACTGCATTTACTGTTATATATATATTTTTTGTATTCTCTAAACTTGGCACTTTGATCTGATACTCTGACCCAACAACAAGAGCAGTCATTATTATCATTTTTTTTGGTTTAAACAGGAACTTCTTTTGCTAAGCATGGAAGTTATATTTATTTTGCAAACGTTTTGGTGCAGAGAGTAAAAAAAAAGGAAATTACTCTGTAATTAATGCTAGGGGACTTAATTCGAATCTGGTTAGGACTTTTTTCTTTTCTTTTTTTTTCTTTTTCTTTTTTTTCTTTTTTTTTAAACGCGAAGCTTTATAATAACAAATACAGAACACATTTTAACGATTAGATTTTTTTTTTAAGTGTATCACAAGTGAGTCTTAAAGGCCTTGCCTCTCTTGTTTTTTGGGGGTTTTTTTGTTTTTTGTTTTTGGTGTTTTTTTTCTAGAAATCTTGTTGTTTGTGTTTAAAAAGAGTCCTACTATGTACTGTCAGGCACAGCGTTTTTCGAGGACGCTAATAGAACTAGCGTCCCACCACCACCACCACCATACCCTATCCCCACCACCCCCCTTCCCACCCGCCGTCTCCGAAAAACAACAACAAAAGATTAAAAGGGGAAACTGAAGTATTGTTCTTTAAGAAATCATCATCATCATCATAAAGAAATAAAGAAAAAAATTTTTTTTTTTTAAAGGTGGCCCTTTAACTCACTCAGTACGGCCAGTCCTCTCTTCTCCTCTACACAGACCCCTCGGATGTCCAGTGGGTGTCTGAATGACCCAACCTTTAGCTTCCGTCGTCAGAATTGTGGTATTCTTTGTCAACATTCACGTCTTCAGTATAAGAGCCTTCCGCTTGCAATATTTTGATGATGGTAATTGGGGTGAAACGCTGTTAACGTCGTCTCTTTCGCCGTTCGTATGGAGAGGGTTAATATCTACATGACCGACTCCCTCTCTCCAGGAAGAGGTGTGTGTGTGTGTGCGTGTGTTTGTACGTGTGTGTGCGTGTGTGTGTGAGTGAGTGTGTGTGTGCCAGTGTGTGTGTGTGTGTGTGTGTGAGTGTGTATATGTGTGTGTGTGTTTGCGTGTGTGAGTGTGTGTGTAGTGGGTTTGGGGGTGTGGGTGGGTGTGGTGGGTGTGAGATGTTATGGTTTGTCGTATTTGACTGCATGCCTGTGTGTGCGTGTGTTTATACTAACACTAAACACATTTCAGTGACAACAAATTTTGATTTCACACGGGTCCTGTGTATTGAAGAGAAACCATATGGGTTATGTCGGACTTCCAATCGCAGACTTTCGACATTTGGGGGTGTCACGCGTGCACACACACACACACACACACACACACACACACACACACACACACACACACACACACACAGGGAGAGAGAGAGAGAGAGCCTGGTGCCAGTTTCATCATGGTTTGCTTCTAACTTTTTGACAGATACACGTGACTAAAAATCGCCATTGGTCAGTTCCATACTACAGTACACTGTTCGTAGCAGGTTAATTTAACTCACTCAGTACGACCAGTCCTCTCTTCTCCTCTACACAGACCCCTCGGATGTCCAGTGGGTGTCTGAATGACCCAACCTTTAGCTTCCGTCGTCAGAATTGTGGTATTCTTTGTCAACATTCACATCTTTAGTATAAGTGCCTTCCGCTTGCAATATTTTGATGATGGTAATTGGGGTGAAACGCTGTTAACGTCGTCTCTTTCGCCGTTCGTATGGAGAGAGTTAACGATCATGCTGGGCTCTTCCGTCCGAGCAATGCAACTGGCTCTCTCTTGAGTGGTCAGCACCACTACAAACAACAAAACCAACTGTAATGAGTGTTGTTTTTGTTTGTTTTGGTTTTGTTGTTTTTTTTAAAATAAATTTTTGTCCTTGTTTTTTTTTTGGGGGGGGGAGGGGGGGATGGGGGGGTTGTTACCGTTGTGGACTTCTCCTTCTTGTACATTCGTGGGCTGCAACTCCCACGTTCACTCGTATATACGCGAGTGGGCTTTTACGTGTATGACCGTTTTTAACCCGCCATGTAGGCAGCCATACTCCGCTTTCGGGGGTGTGCATGCTGGGTATGTTCTTGCTTCCACAACCCACCGAACGCTGACATGGATTACAGGATCTTTAACGTGCGTGTTTGATCTTCTGCTTGCGTATACACACGAAGGGGGGTTCAGGCACTGGCAGGTCTGCACATATGTTGACCTTGGAGGTCGGAAAAATCTCCACCCTTTACCCACCAGGCGCCGTCATCGTGATTCGAACCCGGGACCCTCAGATTGAAAGTCCATGGTTAGAGTGGGGGTGGGTGGGGGAGAAAGTGAATGTGGGCGGGGCGGAATGACCTGAAGGCAAGTACTCGTCTCCATGGCGACGCACGTGCCTCGTGAATTGACCGTGCAACTGGACATTCTGTGTGTGTGTGGGGGGGGAGGGTTGGATGGGTGTGTGGTCAGTTGGAAACCTCTCGGTTCGTTACATGTTCAGAATTCACGCTGGCTACCTGTCTGTACGCTTAGCCATCTGTCTCCTTGTCTGTCTGGACGTCTGTCGGTCGTTCTGTTTCCTTGGGATGTCTGTCTCCTTGTGTGTGTGTGTGTGTGTCTGTCTGTCTGTCTCTCTCTCTCTCTCTCTCTCTCTCTCTGTCTCTCTTCACTTTCCCCATCCATCTCTTTCTCCCTCTCCCCCTCCCCCCCTCTCTCTCTCCCTCTCACTTCCTCTCTCTCTTCTTCACTCTCCCTATCCATCTCTTTCTCCCTCTCCCTCTCTCTCCATCCCCTCTCTCTTCTTCCCTCCCCCCCCTCTCTCTCTCACCCTACCCCCCCCCCCTCTCTCTCTACATATATATATATCCCTCTCACATCCTCTCTCACCACCTCCTCTCTCTTCGTTCCTCCCCCCCCCCCACCCACTCCCCATCTCTCCCTCTCCCCTTTCTCTCTCTGCCTCTCTCTCTCCTCTTTTTACATTCACTCCCCCCCCCTCTCTCTCTCTCTCTCTCCCCTTATCTCCCTCTCCTTTCCTCTCTCTTCATCTCTCTCTCCCCCTCCCCCCAACCGCCCTGCTCTTTCTTTCTCACATAATTATGTATTCATGTATACATACTCACGTTTATAAAAAGTGATTTCAAGTTGTCCTCCTCATCCCTCCTTCATCCCCCTGCCCTCCCCCCCCCTTTCCTCGCGCCCCCCCCCCCACCCCCACCCCCCCCCCCCTTTTTTTTTTCTTCTCCATCTTGACTCTGGCTCACACACTAAAAACAACACAGCCCGGGGCCATAAAACCCAGGTTATTCCTTCTGTCCTTCTCTCTCTCTCTCTTCTCTCTCCCTCTCTCTCTCTTTTGGAGAGACAGAAGAATACGAAATAGGGGCCAGTAGCCTGTGAGCATCCTCCCCCCCCCCCGCCCTCCCGCTCCCCAGAGCTGTTGTTTAGCTTGAGAAGAGGCGATGATTTACATAGCAACCTTACTGTGCACGCATGCATTCCAGCTCACACACGATTGGGGGGTAGGGGGGGGGGGACAGAATAATGTAAAAAAAAAAAAAATAATAATAATAATAAAAAGGGGGGGGGGGGGAGGGAGTCGGGTGGTGGTGGGTGGGGGGACTTAAACTGGCAGACAAGAGAGGAATAAGAAGAGAGTTTGTGTGTGTGTGTGTGTGTGTGTGTGTGTGTGTGAGAGAGAGGGAGGAATTTGGGAAGAGAGAAAAGGAGGGAGAATGTTTTTTTGATGTTGTTTTTAGAGAGAGTGTGTGTATGTGTGCCTATCTATCTGTCTGTCTGTCTTTCTGTGCTTCTGTGTGTGCGTGTGTGTGTGTGTGTATGTGTGTGTGTGTGTTAGTGACGTGGGCAATGGAGGTACATTTCTGGCTACAAGTTGTAAACAAAGAAAAGATCAGAAAGAGAGGAAGAAGAATGAAAGAAAAAAGAAAAAAAGAAGAGGATTTTCTAAAGCGTTACTTGATATAAAGACGACGTCTTTTGGCAGCCACGGCTAACGTGAGGAGAAAGAAAAGTTGCATGCATTCTGGCGAGTATGTATGTATATATATATATATATATATGCCTAAATATTAAGCTGACTGAAGAAAGAAAGGAAAAAGAGAACAAACAAACAAAGCTGAACACAGCTGTTGAATTTGCTGCCGTTTTTAGGCAGCTGAAAATAATGTTTATAAATATTTTTTTTAGGGGATTGGAAGATGTGGAAGAGGACAAGCTTAAAATAGAGAAAGATTTAGCAAGCTTAAGACAGAGAAAGATTGAATAAGTTTAGAATAGAGACAGATTTATGAACAAGCTTAAAACAGAGAAAGATTTATCAGTTGTCGACAATACTTTACCATGAAGCACGTAAAATATGTCTTTGGTGTCATACACTGCACCATGTCAAGCTGATGCAAACAAGGCCTATCGGTTTGCTCTGCTTGGCCAAATTTCGCGCGGCTAACAGTGAAAAGACGGCCCCGTCTTGCCCAGTCCGCTCTTAGCCAATCAAACGCCTCTGAAAGCTACAAGCGACGCAACATATGTCATCGTTTAGATGGTGAGGAAATGCAAATGTATTATTAGGACTGAATGAAATGCATTATGCAGCAGTGTCCTCTGACTGTCAGAGAAATGTCTCCGGGCTCTGCATTACAAATTAGTAATTTGGGTCAAGCATGTATGTTTGTTGTGTTCCAGTCCGTGCTAAAACTCACTCACTCACTCATTCCCTCGACCGCTGGGGTCGTTGGGGGGACACGAGGAAGATGTCATAGCTCGCCACGCCGTTCTGTTGGCAGCTGTCGTGAGGAGATCTAGCATCGTCATTTTGGTCCATTCCTTGACGTTGTGGACCAGCTCTTTCTCTGCCGCCCCCGTCTGCGCCCTCCCTCTACAGTCCCTTGCAGGATTGTTTTGGAGAGGGCGTTATGTCGCATGACGTGACCAAACCATGCCATCTTCCGTCGTTTGACAGTCGCCAGCAGTGGTTCTTGGGGCCCAACAAGGTTGCTGACCAGGTTCCGCACATAGTCATTGGTCTTGTGCTCCTTGTAGGAGATGTGTAGTAGTCTCCTCAAGCACTTGGTTTCAAACCAAGTGCGTGCTAAAACAGAGTTGGTTAAATGACGATCACTGTCGCTTGTCATTGACTAAAATGTACCAAGCAGCAATTTGCCTCTGTCCGAGAAACACCTCAGGGTTCATACAAAAAAACCACACTAGCATCACAAATCAGCATGTTAGACGGTGTTAATGTGTTAATGTTTCGTACAGACAAATGAACGTTGTAATATTATAGATCTATGAATGAAAATGAACGTGCTGTGCAGCAGCGACGTATGGCCGTCAGAGAAACGTCTCCGAGTCAGCAAGTTGGCGGCGTTAATGCGTTTCAGTCCTTGTTAAGTCGTCAGGAGGCCACACACCAGAAGAGACCCTGCACTGCTGCTGAGTCACTTCGGTGGTGTTCAGTGGTGCCTGTTGTGGTTTTACGTACTTAGGACACCACCTACTAAGCCCCCTACTAACAATAATGGCTTAGTCGCGGAGTCAGACTGAGTGAGCGTCCCTCCCAGAGTGGAGACCGCCACCACGTCCCTCCAACAACAGCCCCCCATGAATCTGCCGACACTGAAGACAATGACAGGACTCACCCCAAGCACGGAAGTGGAGGGGTATCGAAACTGAGGTCACCATGAGAGCAGGGCATAAAAGGCCACGGACTTTGGGACTGTTTTGTTTAT
>NC_134900.1:30132369-30192369 GCF_041734735.1 Babylonia areolata
CCCCCACCCCCACCCCCACCCCCCACCCCCACACACACACACCCCACTCCCCATCCGCACCCCCACCCCACTCCCACTCCCACCACCATGTCCGAGATCGAGAGAGAAGTGGCCGGACGGACGGACTTAATGGATGGTTTGAGTGTTCGTAGACATGAGTCATCCTTGAATCGATCTGTGTGTGTGTGTGTGTGTGTGTGTGTGTGTGCCCTTGTGTGTGTGTGTGGGGGGGGGGGGTTGGGGGGGGTGCTCTTGTGTGTGTGTGTGGGGGGGGGTGCCCTTGTGTGTGTGTGGGGGGGTGGGTGGGGGTGCCCTTGTTTGTGTGTGTGAATGTGTGTGCCCTTGTGTCTTCGTTTTTCCTCTTTCGTGTTTTTTATTGCTGCTGTTTTTGCTGGGGGGGGTTTTTTGTTGTTTTTTTAACCTCCTCTACTTTCTCCCCCCCCACCCCTCTCCCCCTTCCTCCCATCTTCCCTCTTCTTGTCCTGAGCTGACTCAGCTTTTATGGATACTCTCTGTGTCTCTGTTTCTGTGTCTTTGTTTGTGTGTCTGTCTGTGTGCGTCTATGTATCTATCTCGAGTGTTTTGTCTGTCTGTCTGTCTGTCTGTTTGTCTGTCTGCTTGCTTGCTTTTGTTGGCATTCTGTGTCTGTCTGTCTGTCTATCTATCTCTGTCTCTCTGTGTCTGTCTTCTGTCTCTCTCTCTGTCTTTCTCTCTCTCTCTCTGTTTGTGTTTGTGTGTGCGCGTGTGACTATCTCTCCTCCTCTCTGTTGCCCCCATCTCTCTCTCTCTCATTCTATCTCCCCCCCCCTCTCTCTCTCTATCTCGCCACCCCCCCCCCCCCTCTCTCCCTCCCTCCCTACTAAGTCTTTGTTTGCCTCTCTCTTTCTCCCCCCCCCCGCCCCCCTTTCTCTCTCTCCCTCCCTACCAAGTCTTTGTCTGTTTTCCTCTCTCTCTCTTTCTCTCCCCTCTCTCTTTCACTCCCTACCAAGTCTTTGTTTGCCTCTCTCTCTCTTTCTCCCCCTCTCTCTCTCTCTCCATCCCAACCAAGTCTTTGTCTGTTTGCCTCTCTCTCTTTCTCCCTCTCTCTCCCTCTCCCTTCACTACCAAGTCTTTGTCTGTTTGCTTACTTGTTGGTATGTCTGTTGTTGTGCCAGTGAGTGTCTGTCTGGTCTGTTGGTTTGCCTGTCTATCGGCTTTCATGGGCAGTTCTCTCTCTCTCTCTCTCTCTTTCTCTTTGTCTGTCTCTCTGTCTCACCTCTCTTTCTCTCTTACTCTTTCCCCCCTCTCCCACACACACACACACACTCTCTCTCTCCTCCCAATCGTTTGTATGTTTGTATGTTTTCACTTACTGGACTGTCTGCTTGCCTGCCTGTTGGTGTGTCCGCGACTGTCTGTCTGTCTGCCTGCCTGCCTGTCCTCTCTATGTGTGTGTGTGTGTGTGTTGGGGGGGAGGGGGTCTGACGGTGGCACCAGTTCCCTGGGTTTTTCTTTTCGCGGAAGGCCGGTGCTCCTTTTTGCTGAGAATGAAGTGCTCAGGGGGATTGATCTGTTATTGAATTTGTGGGTGGCGGGGCGGAGAGAGGGGTGTGTGTGTTGGGGTGGAGCAACACTCTGTCGCTCTGTCTCTGTTTCTCTGTCTCTCTCTGTATGTCTATCTCTCTCTCTCTCTCTCTCTCTCTCTCTCTCTCTCTCTCTCTCTATCAACCCCCCCCCCCCCCTCTCTCTCTGTCTCCGTCTTTCTCCATCCCTTCTCTCTCTCTCTCTCTCTCTCTCTCTGTCTGTCCGTCTTTCTCCATCCCTTCTCTCTCTCTCTCTCTCTCTCTCTCTCTCTCTCTCTCTCTGTCTGTCCGTCTTTCTCCATCCCTTCTCTCTCTCTCTCTCTGTCTGTCTGTCCGTCTTTCTCCATCCCTTCTCTCTCTCTCTCTCTCTCTCTCTCTCTCTCTCTCTCTCTGTCTGTCTGTCCGTCTTTCTCCATCCCTTCTCTCTCTCTCCTTTTTTTTCTCTCTCTGTCTTTCTCCGTCCTCTCTCTCTCTCTCTACCCCCCTCTCTCTCTATCTCCGTCTTTCTCCATCCTCTCTCTCTCTCTCTCTCTCTCTCTCCTCACCTTCTCTCTCTCTGTCTCCGTCTTTCTCCATCCCTTCTCTCTCTCTCTCTCTCTCCCCTCCCCTTCTCTCTCTCTTTCTATCTCCGTCTTTCTCCATCCCCCCTCTCTCTCTTCCCCCCATCTCTCTCCGTCTCTCTCCGTCTTTCTCCATCCCTCTCCCTCTCTCTCTCTCGGCTCTGTCCTTGCTGCTGCACCAGTGGGGGGGGGGGATAGGAGGAAAAGGATGGTGGTGGTGGGTGTGTGGGTGGGTTGGTATGGTACGTGGGGGGAGGGGGGTGCGGGGGGGATTTGGGGGGGGGGGGGAGTTCCAATCCAATTCTCTCTCGCCAGTCTTTCTCCTTTTGTCTGTTCCTCCGTGTCTTCTGGTGTGTTGTGTGTATTGTGGCCGTGTTAGGAGGGGGTTCCAACCACGGTCTTTCTCTCTAGTCTGTCTCTCAGTCTTTCTCTCTCTCTGTCTCTCTCTCTTTCTCTTTCTTTCCCCTCCTCTCTCTCTCTTTGGCACGCTCTCTCGCTTTCTCTCTGTCTCTCTCTCTCTCTCTCTCTGTCTATCTGTGTCTCTCTCTCTCTCTTTCTCTCCCCCCCTCTCTCTCTCTTTGGCACTCTCTCTGGCTTTCTCTCTCTCTCTCTGTCTCTCTCTCTCTCCCCTCCCCTTCTCTCTCTGGGCTCTGTCCTTGCTGCTGCACCAGTGGGGGAGGGGGGGGATAGGAGGAAGAGGAGGGTGGTGGTGGGTGTGTGGGTGGGTTGGTATGGTACGTGGGGGGAGCGGGGGGTATTGCGGGGGGGGGGGGGGGAGTTCCAATCCAATTCTCTCTCGCCAGTCTTTCTCTTTTTGTCTGTTCCTCCGTGTCTTCTGGTGTGTTGTGTGTATTGTGGCCGTGTTAGGAGGGGGTTCCAACGACGGTCTTTCTCTCTAGTCTTTGTCTCTTTGTCTCTCATTCTGTCTCTCTCTCTCTCTCTCTCTCTCTCTCTCTCTCTGTCTCCCTCTTCCCCTCTCCCTCCCCCTCCACCTCCTCCACTTTCATTTCCCTTTCCCTAGCTTTCTCCTCTTTGTCTCATTCACTTTGCTCACATCCACACACACACACACACACACACATAATCAGACACACACACACACACACACACACACACACACACCACACACACACACACACACACACACACACACACACACACACACACACACACATAATCAGACACACACACACCACACACACACACACACACACACATAATCAGACACACACACACACCACACACACACACACACACACACACACACACACACACACACACATAATCAGACACACACACACCACACACACACACACACACACACACACACACACACACACACACACACACACACATAATCAGACACACACACACCACACACACACACACACACACACACACACACACACACACACACACACACACACACACACACACACACACACACACACACACACACACACACACACACTCCTATTTTTCCTCTTCTTCTTCTTCTTTTGTTATCTCTGCACGTCCCGCAATTCCCAAAGCTCTCACACACGCGCGCGTGCGTGCGTGTGTGTATGTGTATGTGTGTGTGTGCGGGCGCATGTGTGTGTGTGTGTATCTGTGTGTTGTCAGTATGTTTTGTAATTGGCTGTGCAGATGCACAGAGACGCACACGCGCGCGCGCAGACACACACACACACACACACACACACACACACACACACACACACACACACACACACAAAAGAACGTCCATACGTGCAGGTTCACACTCTTTGTTGTTGTTTTTGTTGTTGTTGTTTTTTCAAACACGCACACATGCCTTTGACACTTGTGGCCGAGGTCTGTGAAGACGCCTCTCCCGTACGTCCTCCAGTCGCCAGGCGATGCGGTTTGATACCCGAGAGAGTGGGGGAATGTAATGCTGCAGCAGTCCCTTAGGGAAGCTTTCAGAGGCGGACGTGTTACCACTAGGCCATCACTTCACTTCGATACCTGGAGGGAGAGACGAGACAAGACATGCTGGAAGACATGTTGGTAGATATAATTATTATATATATATAGAGAGAGAGAGAGAGAGGGAGGGAGAGGGAGAGAGAGATCGCTTGCGCAGTGTATGCCGTGTCATTATTCTCTCCACTATAAAAGCAGTACACAATACACAAACTTTATTGTCTATACTTTGGTACAGCGATTTTCTTTTTGGCAGCAGCACATGTCCAACATAAGAAAAACAGAACAACCAACAAATAAAATGAATTAAAAAAAAAAATTTTTAAAGATAAATTAAATGGCACCAAATGGAAATAGCTATATACAAATGCAACAAACAAAAAAAACCCACAAAAAAAACAAACAAACAACCATCAACGGTGCCGCTTTCAGTGAATCGACGCTTAGCCAGCCTAGGCTTTCTAGTTGAGAACGTGTAAATAAATCAGCGTGGAAACGAACCTGTATTTTGGATGGAAGAAGGGCCCTGCAGACTGGTCTCAAGCTTATCTTCTTTCATGGGCGTCCCTAATCTGAATGGCTGTCCTGTGCGTTGATGAGGGCCTCCCCCCTCCCCCTGCCCCTCCCCCTCCATCTCCCCCTCCCCCCGCGCCTCCTGATCCCCGGCAGCCGGCCGGGCCAGCCTGCAGTCTGTTGGCTTTGGGCACGATAAGCCGGTTTGAAAAGTTTTATGCCTGTGCTTATTACTGATAACGCTTCGGGTGTGTGTGTGTGAGGGGGGGGGGTGCATGGAGTGTGCGTGTTTGTGTGTGTGTGTGCCCTGTGTGTGTGTGTGTCCCTTTGTGTGTGTGTGTGTGTGTGTCCTTGTGTGTGTGTGTGTGTGTGTGTGTGTGTGCCCTGTGTGTGTCCCTCTATGTGTGTGTGTGTTCGTGTGTGTGTTTGTGTTCGTGTGTGCGTTTGTGTTCGTGTGTGTGTGTGTGTGTCCCAGTGTGTGCGGGCCAGCCTGCAGTCTGTTGGCTTTGGGCACGATAAGCCGGTTTGAAAAGTTTTATGCCTGTGCTTATTACTGATAACGCTTCGGGGGTGGGTGGGGGTGGGGGGTGCATGGAGTGTGCGTGTTTGTGTGTGTGTGTGTCCCTTTGTGTGTGTGTGTGTGTGTGTGTCCCTTTGTGTGTGTGTGTGTGTGTCCCTTTGTGTGTGTGTGTGTGTCCCTTTGTGTGTGTGTGTGTGTCCCTTTGTGTGTGTGTGTGTGTGTGTGTCCCTTTGTGTGTGTGTGTGTGTCCCTTTGTGTGTGTGTGTGTGTCCCTTTGTGTGTGTGTGTGTGTGTGTGTCCCTTTGTGTGTGTGTGTGTGTGTGCCCTGTGTGTGTCCCTCTATGTGTGTGTGTGTGTTTGTGTTCGTGTGTGTGTTCGTGTGTGTGTGTGTGTGTCCCAGTGTGTGCGGGCCAGCCTGCAGTCTGTTGGCTTTGGGCACGATAAGCCGGTTTGAAAAGTTTTATGCCTGTGCTTATTACTGATAACGCTTCGGGGGTGGGGGGGGTGGGGGGGGGTGCATGGAGTGTGCGTGTTTGTGTGTGTGTGTCCCTCTGTGTGTGTGTGTGTGTGTGTGTCCCTTTGTGTGTGTGTGTGTGTGTGCCCTGTGTGTGTCCCTCTATGTGTGTGCGTGTTTGTGTTCGTGTGTGTGTTTGTGTTCGTGTGTGTGTTTGTGTGTGTGTGTGTGTCCCAGTGTGTGCGGGCCAGCCTGCAGTCTGTTGGCTTTGGGCACGATAAGCCGGTTTGAAAAGTTTTATGCCTGTGCTTATTACTGATAACGCTTCGGGGGTTGGGGGGGGGGTGTGTGGAGGGGGGCCGGGGAGGGGAGGAGGGGTGTGTGCATGGAGTGTGCGCGTTTGTGTGTGTGTGTGTCCCTCTATGTGTGTGTGTGTGTCCCTCTCTGTTTGTGTGCGTGTGTGTGTCCTTGTGTGTGTGTGTGTGTGTCCCTCTGTGTGTGTGTGTGTGTGTGTTTGTGTGTGTATGTGTGTGTCCTTGTGTGTGTGTGTGCCCTGTGTGTGTTCCTCTATGTGTGTGTGTTCGTGTGTGTGTGTGTGTGTATCCCAGTGTGTGTGTGTGTGTGTGTGTGTCCCAGTGTGTGTGTGTGTGTGCCCCTCTATGTGTGTGTGTGTGTGTGTCCATGTGCGTGTGGGAGGGAGAGGGGGGGGGGTGTCATGTGATCATCTTCTTATCCGGCACATGGCAGTGTCTAGTGATATGAACAAGGGCGGTGTTTATCACTCCGCCACGTAACCCACCAACTGTGTGTTTTGCTTCCATCCTCTCTCTCAGAGCCTACGTCATTCAGGGTTTTTTTTTTTGTTGTTGGTTTTTTTTTACGTAAGTTTCTAGATTGGCGGAAGTATCAGTTTCAAAGTGAACAATATTACTGCTCCTGGTTGGTTTAAACAGTATTTTATTTTTGAACATGTCACAATACAAACACAGATATCGATGAACAGGACAAGAAGAAGATCTTATCTCAAGTCCTGTCCCGACACATGTACATACTGAATATGTGACGGATGTCATCATAACTTAGAAGACGTGAACATACATGAGTTTTGAACAAAACTAAGCGACGGGCGCAATAGCCGAGTGGTTAAAGCGTTGGACTGTCAATCTGAGGGTCCCGGGTTCGAATCACGGTGACGGCGCCTGGTGGGTAAAGGGTGGAGATTTTTACGATCTCCCAGGTCAACATATGTGCAGACCTGCTAGTGCCTGAACCCCCTTCGTGTGTATATGCACGCAGAAGATCAAATACGCACGTTAAAGATCCTGTAATCGATGTCAGCGTTCGGTGGGTTATGGAAACAAGAACATACCCAGCATGCACACCCCCGAAAACGGAGTATGGCTGCCTACATGGCGGGGTAAAAACGGTCATACACGTAAAAGCCCACTCGTGTGCATACGAGTGAACGCAGAAGAAGAAGAAGAACAAAACTAAGCTGAGATATAAAACGCTGGGGGGCACAAGCACAGCAAGACTTAACTTGGCCGACAAACAAAGCGTTGTTGTTGTTTTATCTAGAACAGAATGCGTCCTGATAGGCTTACAGATAGTTCCTCCCGTTCTTCCAGTGGAACCTTTCAAGTTTGCAGTACCTGCCCCCCCCCCTTCCCCCCTCCCCCTTCCCCTTGTTCTTGAGAGTCAATCTTGAGTGAGACACACGTCTGGAAGTGTTGCTGACGGACAGATAGACAGAGAGACAAGTGGATTCCTGTGGGCTGGCTACACCCTGTGAAATGATTCTTATTGCACGGCGGTCCCTGGTGTGTGTGGTTGTGTTCACTCTTGACTGACCGACTCTTACAACACTCTCAGCTTGTATCACAGATCGACGCAAGTTTGCAGTTGGGCCAGCAGCAAAGTGAGAGCTGTACTATCAATAGTTTCTCCATTGCAAATGGGGAAATCATTTGCAGCTTTGTCTGTTTGTGTGAAAGACTATGGCTCTCAAACTAAGGTGGGGGGTGGGGGGCCAAAAATGGCACTTGCTTTTAGTGCTCTACTGGGCCCAAAAGCCGACTGTCCTGGAACACTCTTGGCCGAGAGAGTGGAAGGGGGAGGGATGTAAGTAACTTGGGCAAGAGGAGAGACGCTCACTCAGTCTGGCTCCGCGACTAAGCCATTATTGTCGCTAGTAGGGGGGCTTAGTAGGTGGTGTCCTAAGTACGTTAAAACAGAACAGGCACCACTGAACACCACCGAAGTGACTCAGCAGCAGTGCAGGGTCTCCTCTGGTGTGTGGCCTCCCGGCGACCTAACATCGATGGTTCCCTGTGGACTGCTGGACGCTGGAACTGCGACGGACGAACCCGGGTGTGGCCGTGTATGGGGGGGGATCTAAATGATGAGCGGCGTGGGAGTAATGCCACTGAAACGGCGCAGATGATGGGGCAGCAAAAAAAAAAAAAAAAAAAAAAAAAAAAAAAAAAAAAAAAGTAACTTGGGCAAGACACTCTCCACTATATTCAAACTCTAGCCCAGGTAGTCGATCGGGACAGCAGTTCGTTACCTCCTCTACTGTTCTGATGGTTACTGTGGAAAGCGACGGCTGACTATCATCATAGTTTCAGTTTCAGTAGCTCAAAGGAGGCGTCACTGCGTTCGGACAAATCCATATACGCTACACCACACCTGCCAAGCAGATGCCTGACCAGCAGCGTAACCCAACGCGCTTAGTCAAGCCTTGAGAAGAAAAAAAAAATATATATATATATATAGATAAGCTTACATGAATAAATAAATGAATATATAAATAAATAATCATTATTATATAAAAAAAAGGTAGTAGTAATGAAAATAATAATAATAATAATAATAATAATAAATAAATAAATAAATAAGACAACAATGATGATAAATAAGCAAATTAATGTAAAACATGAAGACACACATTCACACATACACCCACACATGCATAACAGATATGCACTCAAACACGCAGTTTCACAGATATGAAAGCACAGTCAAATACATATTATCATCATAACTCTTTACTGCTTTAACTCTTTACCGCCCGTCATGTCTATCCTCTGGCATGTGGGGGCAGCAACGAGGGGGGGGGGGGGGGGGGGGTGCGGGGGGGAGGCTAGGGGAGGGGGGGCGGGCAGTTTCTTGAGTGGTACCCCGTGGTGTGTGTACAGTGCATCCATCATTTTAGCCCCGTTTCGCGATCGGTCCTGTTCACGGATAGACCGCGGGAGAGTTCCGCGGCCATCTTGGATCTTGCGCATGCGTATCGAACTTTTTTCTTTTTTTTTTTTAAACTCGAAATCGCAAACAATGCCAGAGGCGATCGACACAAGCAAAAGCAGCAAACATATGTGCTGTCCTCCATTGCTAAACCAAACTGTACAATATATGCACAATAAAAAAATCAAAAAAGAACAAAAAAAAAAAAAGAAGCAAAAAAAAAGTCGAAGAAAGAAGCCTTCTGTGTCGCACTTTCTTCCTCTCTCGATCGCCTCGTTGCTCGAAATTTCGGAGAGCCAATCAACTTCGAGAGCACAGATCATGTGACTCGCCTCTATCAGTCATGTGAACACGGAACTCTCTGGTGTTCTATTGCTGTGCACAGCAGGGGTGTAGTGTTCGCGCGCGCGCGCGCGTGTGTGTGTGTGTGTGTGTACGTGAGTGTGTGTGTGTTTGTCTCTGTGTGTGTGTGTGTGTGTGTGTGTGTGTGTACACGTGTGTGTGTGTGTGTGTGTGTGTGTGTGTGTGTGTGTGTGTGTGTGTGTGTGTGTGTGTGTGTGTGTGTACACGTGAGTGTGTGTGTGTGTGTGTGTCTGTGTGTGTACACGTGAGTGTGTGTGTGTGTGTGTGTACACGTGAGTGTGTGTGTGTGTGTGTGTTATCTTCAGTTTAACGTCTATTCACGATAAGTGTTTTTAGACGGAAAGGAGTCAAGTAGTGGATAAAGGAAAGGGAGTGCATGTGAATATTAGCGTAAAAAAAAGTGTTCATGTTATGTATCAGAGGGAAGGTAGATTATGATAAGAAAAAAGTCTAAAGAGATTGTGGTGTGTATTGAATGAGATGTGTGTGTGTGTGTGTGTGTGTACGTGAGTGCGTGTGATTGAGCGTCCGTGCGTTTTGGCTGCATCAGAAAATGCCTCTCAGTCTCTTTCCCTCTAGATCTCTGTCTTATTCCTGCTTCTCTCCTCCTCCTACTCTTTCGCTTCCTTTCTCCCTCCCCCGCCATCCCCCCTACCCCCCCACCCTCTCACTCTTTCTCTCCTTCTCTTTCTCCCCCCCCCCCCCCCGACCCCCACCCCACACCCCCTGCTCTCTTCTCTCAATTCCTTTTTTTTTTTTTCCTTTTGTCTGCCTTCTCTTCCACCTCTTCCGGTTTTCGAGAATTTATCTGCAGTGGGGAAATTGCCCACTGGTCGTGAAATTGCACAATCTCTCTCTCTCTCTCTCTTTGTTCCTCCATCCCTCCCTACCCCCCTCCTCTCTCTCTCTCTCTCTCCTCTCTCTCCTCTCTCTCTCTCTCTCTTTCCCTTCTCTCCCTTCTTCCTCTCTCTCTCTACTCTCCTAGTCTTCTTCCCCCCCCCCCTTTAGTTTTAAAATCCCCCCCCCCCCCCCCCGACCGACTTCTAAAAATGGAAACAGGAGTAAAATTAAGGTTTTATTTATTTATCTTCTGTTGGACTAACGTGGTTATGTCTTTTAAAAACAAACAAACAAACAAACAAACAAAAACTAGATATGCACGACTACACCCCCCCCCCCCCCCCCCCACCCCCACCCCCCCACCCCCACCCCACCCACACACACACCCCCCCACACACACACCCACTTACTCCCCCTCACCCCCACACACTTTTCTTTCTTTAAGCGTTTTCTATGGCGCTGAAGACAATGAAAGTCAGGGTCCGAATGTTTTGTGTACATGTTGTTTTTACTTCTTTCTTTTTTTTCTTTTCTTTTTTTTCAGGTGACATTATTACAATTGTATTGTCTTCGTAGTGGACGTCTGTTCCGAGCATAATATATTATCGTGTCACACATGGTGTTCCCTTGACAAGCAGACAAACACTTTATCATGACATCAGCCCTAACTCGATGTCATCATGGCACTGTATATATACATATATATATATATAGAGAGAGAGAGAGAGAGAGAGAGAGAGATAATAGATACAGATAGATAGATATACACATACATGTGTGTTTGTGAGTGAGTGTGTATGTTTGTGTGTGTGTGTGTGGAGAGCGCGTGCATAGTGTGTGTATGTGTACGCGTGTGTGTGTGTGTAGAGCGCGTGCATAGTGCGTGTTGTGTGTGTGTGTGTGCACGAGTGTGTTTGTCTCTGTGTGTGTGTGTGTGTGTGTAGAGAGAGAGAGAGCACGTGCATAGTGTGTATTGAGTGTGCGCGAGTGCGCGTGCGAGTCTCTGCGTGTGTCTGTCTGTGTGTGTGTGTGTGTGTGTGTGAGGGGGTAGGGCGGGGGGCGGGGCAGGGGGGCGAGGGGAGCGAAATGGAAGGTTTGGTGGCAGTGTGGGTGTGTCTTTGTGGTTGTGGGCCGCCACTTGAGAGGAAAGAAGAAGAGAAGGGCTTTACCGGGTTTGTTGTTGTTGTTGTTGTTTGTTTGTTTTGTTTTTCCCTTCAAGTGCTCCACACAAGGGGACAAGGGTCCGCTGACCTCCACACACACACTTCACACAGTGTTTAGTTTGGGAGTTGGCTGTTTGTGCGTCTGTGGTGTCTGGCCAACGCTCTCTCTATATATATAGACAGACTGGCTCTTGGCTTCAATGTCTGTAGTGTCTCTTCTGGGGTTTTTTTTTGTTTTTGTTTTTTTTTGTCGTCTTCTCTGTCTCTTGTTACTCTGTGTGTGTGTGTGTGTGTGTGTGTGTGTGTGTGTGTGTGTGTTTGGTTGTGTGGTTCTTCTTGCTGTGTGTGTGTGTGTGTGTGTGTGCTTGAAGGAGAACGCCTGTTTATATTGTCTTGGCTGTCTTTGCCCTGGAGCTCAGACGCTGATTCTCTCTCTCTCTCTCTCCCTCTCTCTCTCTCTCTCTCTCTCCGCCTCTCTCTCTTCGCCTCTCTCCCTCCCCCCTTCCCCCCCCTCTCTCTCTCTCCGCCTCTCTCTCTCTCTTCGCCTCTCCCTCACCCCTTCTCTCTCTCTCCCTTCCCCCCTCTCTCTCTCCGCCTCTCTCTCTTCGCCTCTCACCCTCCCCCCTTCTCTCTCTCCCTTCCCCCCTCTCTCTCTCTCCGCCTCTCTCACCCTCCCTCTCTCTCCCTCCCTCTCTATCTCTCTATCTCCGCTTCTCTCCATCCCTCTCTCTCCCTCTCTCTCTCCGCCTCTCTCTCTCCCCCCCCCTCTCTCTCCCTCCCTCTCATTTTCTCTCTCTCTCTCTCTCTCCTTCCCCCTCTCTCTCTCCCTCCCTACCTCTCTCCCTCTCTCTCTCTATCCCTCTCTCTTTCTCTTTCCCTCCCTCTCTCTCTTTCCCTCCCTCTCTCTCCCTCCCTCTCTAGCCCTCCCTCCCTCCCACTCTCTCTCTCCCTCTTTCTCTCTCCCTCTTTCTCCCTCTCTCTCTCTCTCCCTCCCTTACTCTCTCCCTCCCTCTCTCTCCTCCGCCTCTCTCTCCCTCCCTCTCTCCCTCTCTCTCCCTCTCTCTCCCTCCCTCTTTCTCTCTCTCCCTCTCTGTATCCCTCTCTCCCTCCCTCTCTCTCTCTCCCTCCCCCAAGTTCTTCGTTCATTCAAACTGTATGGAATAAAGGATTTAGAAGTTGGTAAAAAAAAAAAAAATAAAAAATTTTTTTTTTTTTTAAAGCATGTACGAAAACTGAATTCGAAACCCATTCTAAATGAGAGCCAAGCTGTTGCGTTTAAGAGTTAGGTATGCTGCATCCAGGTTGTTTTTGTTTTTTGTTTTTTTCTTCTTCTTCTTCTTTTTCTTTAAGGATTAAGGAAGTCACGGGATGAAGTTGATTAAAACGTAATATAACTAAACATCCAGTACCATCAGCCTTTACTTCTCAGAACAAAGGAGTACAGCACAATACAACTCCTCTCAACTTCTCATCTCAACTCTTATAACGGACTGGCATGAAGCAGTGTGACTACAGATTGTGTGTGTGTGTGTGTGTGTGTGTGTGTGTGTGTGTGGTTGTTGCAGCCATACGGCAGCGAATGTACGACCAGGTGTCTAGACATGCAATACAATGCAATGCAGTACAATTGATGTACATATATGGTATGCCTGTGCAATACAGTGCAACACCACACAAGACAACACAAAAACAATGCAATGCAAGACAACACAATACATATATACAACACAGTACAATACGATATGATGCGATACGATGCGATACGATACGATACGATACGATATACATACAAATACAAAGTGTGATGTATACATCGTACATGTGTGTTGGGGACATCCGACAACAGTTGTGCGACCAGCTGTGAAATGCCTGGACTGACGTCCAGTCCAGTGAAATGCAATACAACACTACACAACACAGTATAATACGATATATCACATGTATACATATACAGCGTGTAATGTATATATACATACATGTTTCAGTTTCAGTTTAAGTAGCTCAAGGAGGCGTCACTGCGTTCGGACAAATCCATACACGCTACACCACATCTGCCAAGCAGATGCCTGACCAGCAGCGTAACCCAACGCGCTTAGTCAGGCCTTGAGAAAAAGAAGGGAAAAAAATATATATATATAGATAGATAAGCTTACATAAATAAATAAATAATAATTATGATATAAAAAAGGTAGTAGTAATGAAAATAATTTTTTTTTAAATTAATAATAATAATAAATAAATAATTAAATAAATAAGACAACAATGATGATGATAAAATAAGCAAATCAATGTGAGACATGAAGACACACATTCACACGTACACCCACACAGGCATAGCAGATATGCACCAAACACGCAGTTTGACAGATCTATACACGTGTTGCAGATATCCGACAGCAGCTGTACGACCAGCTGAAATGCCTGGACGTGAAGCTGGAGACGGAGGTGTCCATCGTGGGCGAGCTGCAGGAGTTCTTCCGCAGGCGGGCCGAGGTGGAGCTGGACTATGCCCGCAACCTGGACAAGCTGGTCAAGCAGATGATCACCAGGCACCGGGCTGAGAAACAGCAGTGAGTGTGTGTGTGGGTGTGTGTGGTGGGGGGGGAGAGAGGTGATGGGTCTCTAGAGGTGGAGGGAGAGAGAGAGAGAGAGAGAGACGCACACACACACGTGTGTACTTACACACACACACACACACACACACACACACACACACACACACACATATATATATATATATACATACATACATACATGCATGCACACGCACTCATGCACGCAGACAAACGTGCGCGCGCGCACATACACACACACACTAACACACACACACACACACACACACACACACAAACTGGTCAAGCAGATGATCACCAGGCACCGTGCTGAGAAACAGCAATGAGTGGAGAGAGACAGACAGAGAGAGAGAGGCGAGCGCGCACACGCACGCACGCACGCGCGCACACACACACACACACACACACACACACACACACACACACACACACACACACACACACACACACACACACACACACACACACACACACACACACACACACACACACACACACACACACACACACACACACACACACACGGACATTGAAGCGGGCTTGTATTAGTTCAGTAGCTAAACTGGTCATTCTGTGTTTGTCTTCTCTTGCGAGAAAATATCTTCTGAACAAAAAAAGGACAAGGTGAACATCAGTTACACACAGAATAGATACATGTGTGTGTGTTTCTGTGTCTGTGACGAAGATAAAACTGTTGTAGGCAATAGGAAGAGGTCCAGAAACTTTTTCTTTTTCTTTCTATATATAATGAATTGTATGTGTGTTTGTGTGTGTGTGTGTGTAGTGTGTGTGGTGTGTGCCCTAGGATTTCTGTTTTGGACATTTTGTTTTCCACATTTCACTGATGATGGAAAATGATGGGGTGGTGGTGGGGGGGGGGGGGGGGGGGGGGTTAAGATGCCCCCCCAGTGTCCATTGAGGTTTGGGACTATTTAACAAGGCTGCAGTGTCGCAATGATTTATCCCGGGTGTCAACCAGGCCCGAGAGATACAGGACACCTTGCTATTGCTGTGTTGGGTCAGGAAAATTTAAGCAGCTACTCCTAAAGACGCATCATCGCCTCCCCCTCCCACCCCCCCTGATCCCCATATCCCCCTCCGTGGAAGCGGAGGATGACCCTCGACTGTGGGTGGGGTCCCAGGTGAGCCCATGGCAACACTTCAAGTTTTTGGGTAGGAGCCGGCCACGGGCCGAGAGAACTGAACCCACGTCTGATGGGGCTCGAACCCACGTCCTCTCAGTTGTCATCCTGCGACGCTAACCACTTCGCCACGGCGGCAGGTTGTAACAAAATACTTCGGATTTTTTTTTTTTTTTTTTGTTGTGATAAACTGTCAGGTGGGGAGGTGAGTCAGGGGCAGGAAGGGGTGAGGGTGGGGGTTCAGGGGTGAGGGGGGGGGGAGACAGAGAGCAGATAGAGAGAGATAAGTTCTCTCCAAAAAAGAGACAGACACGTGGTTTGGGAATGGTGCGTAAAGATAGCCCCACCTGGCTTCCTTCATGTATGAAAGGTGATTTACACACACTGCAAAGACGCACGTGCACACATACACACACACGCGCGCGCGCGCACACGCACACACACACACACGCGCGCGCGCGCGTGCGCGAGCGCGCACACACACACAAACACTCACTCACTCACTCACTCATGCACGCATGCACACACGCACTCACGCACGCACGCACATACCTATTTCCTCCTCACAGCTCAACTTCTTGCATGTGTGAATTCACATAAAAATGTCCAGAAAAAAAAAAGCCATTGCATAACAATGGTAAGAGTGTATGAGACAGAGAGTGAGAGCTTGAGAGAAACAGAGAGGGACAGAAGGACAAAAAAAAAAAAAAACGAATGAAGGAAAGGACGGAAAAGGATAAAGAAAGGAGAGAGAGAGAGAGGAGAGAGAGAGAGAGAGAGATCTTCACTTCACACAACCGATTCTAATCACCCACGACTCACCAACGGAACCCCTCACTGAACCCAGGGCCTGAACAACTTGACCTTTAAGAAGCTTTCTGCCAGAATGTCGTTGGACTCAACTCTGAGATACATACAGTCAGATGAGCCAAGTTCATAGCAGTGTGTAAAGATGAGCCCCCGCCTCGTCCCGCCGCACCCCACGTCCCCCCCGCCCCCCCCTTCCACGTCCCTCCCCCCCCCCTTCCACATGGCTTCATGCCTGAGAGGTTTTCTGTCAAGTGGCACGCAAGTCTGTTATGTGGCCTGCATGCTAGCAGTTGTGGGCCTGTGCTACTGTCCCAACTCCCAACATCAAACACCCCTGTCCAGATAAGACATGCGTGCTTTGATATCAGCATGCGGCCACCGTGCATGTGGCGGCTGCTGTGGTTGTGAATCCAATCCGCAGTTGCTGCGAGCAATAAGTAGCATCGTTTACGTGACACTGTGGTCAATCACAAAAATGACCAGCGCGTAAACTGATGCCTGCAAATCAATTTACATGCGCTTGGAAAAATTTTTTGTGGAAAATTTGATTGAC
Source organism: Babylonia areolata (assembly GCF_041734735.1). Lineage (NCBI taxonomy): Eukaryota > Metazoa > Mollusca > Gastropoda > Neogastropoda > Buccinidae > Babylonia > Babylonia areolata. The sequence goes on from NC_134900.1 coordinate 30,148,613, forward strand.
CTCTGATCCATAGTTGTTGGGTTTGTTTTTTTGGTGATTTTTCAAACTCACTAACCATTGTTTTGAAGTGTTGCTAATTTAAAAGTTGGCTGTTGTGGACATGTTTTGTAGAAGAAGTTGCAAAGTATAGGGTTAAGTTGACTAAGCATTGCGTGTGAGCCTGATGATGATAAGATACAAAAAAAAAAAAAAAAAAAAAAAAAAAGGGAGATAGAGGAAGGGAGGGAGAGAGCGAGAACTCAAACTCAAACTCAAGTTCTCAACAGAAAATAGATATAAAAAACCACATCGCATGAAGATGAGTCCGACTTGGTGCCAGACAGACAGATGACGTCCTCCCTTCAGCATAAAGAACTAGTCAGATGCTGCCTGTGTACTGTGGCACTTGTCCAGATCACCCCACATCACCACCCAGCCCCCTGTCCCCCACACCCCTCCCCACTGCCCCCCACCCATCCACACACACACACATGTCCAGATCACTCATCAACCAACACTGCCTTGCTTCGCTGTGCCAACATGTGGACAACATCACTTTCACTTGGAGGGATACGGTGGAAAAAGATTAAGCACATATGGACATGCGCGCGCTCACACAGGGACACAGACGCGCGTGCACACATATACACGCATGCACACGCGCACACAGGAGGAGGAGGAGAGAATAATCGTGTTGGCTCAGTGAACCAAGGCAAACTGAGGTGTGTATGTATATATGAAATACTGTGTATCTTACTGATCCATTGTTGTATCTTACTGATCCATTGAAGTATATGTTTTGTATGTATGTATTGTAATTTGTATGCATGTACGTACTTACGTACTTTGTCTGTCTATCCATCTATGTACGTACGCAGTAGGCTCACGCCTGAGAGAATCAGGCGACCCTGCAGTGTTGCTGCACGTGGTAGCAGTCTGTCAACATGCTGCCACATCATCCATGTTTCTTTCTATTCAGCCATCACTGTACTGCCCCCCGCCCCCCCCAACCCTTCACCCCACTCCCCACTACAGTACACACACACACACACACACACACACACACACACACACACACACACACACACACACACACACACACACACACACACTCACACACATGTGGCATCTGCAGTCAGCCGTGAACAATTAACACACGCCTCAGCGGAGAGGGGTATTAGGGATGCGGGTGGTGGGGTGATAATAGTGAAAGGGGTATGTTGCAGGGTGGAAGGTGAGATGGAAGGGAGGGGCTGGGGTGTGTGTCTGCGATTAGAATTAGATGTGGGTCAGTGAGGGGGGGGGGGGGGGGAAGGTTTCTAACTAGCGTTAACTTGTGTGAACTAGTGGGTGGGTGGTCGTGCAGTACCGTGGGAGAGGGAGGGAGGGAGAGAGAATGCTCTATTTTATTGAAGAAACACATAACATGTGATGTTCTTTTCTGCAGGGAGTTGGGGGATGAGAGACAGACAGAGAGTGGTAATGATGTTTTATTGAAGTAACACATAAGTTCATTTCAGTGAGTTGGTGGATGAGAGAGAGGTGTGTGGGAGGAAAGTGCGGGAGAGGGTCTGAAATTCTGGGATGAACGGGTAAAGAGGGTACAATTTGGATAAGCATATCAACAGCAAAGAACATTATTACCGAGAGAGAGAGAGAGACCAACCAAATGCTTATCATACATCTGGATAGTAAATGGCGTATTTAGTTTCCAGAGAACAGGTCACCATGGTCTGTCTGTACTGCAGGTAGGATGCCAGGGTTTGTACAGTGTTTGGGGGGAGGGAGGGAGAGAGGGAGGGGTCAGATCCTGTTCCGCTACATAGATAGGGATGGCAGAGACGTTTGGAAGTTGGGGTGCAGAAAGACGTATGTGCTTCCTGCAGTGCATGATTGGTGCCTGGTCGACAGACTTTCTGTCAGCGGGTATATGGTTATACTTTAGTCGGCTTTGCCAAGAGACATTAGTGAGAAAGGGAGGGGGTGAGGAGACAAGACAAGACAAGACAAGACAAGACAAATTCTTTATTTCGAGGATAATAGATAAGCACTGGTGTGCTTTTTTTTTTTTTTTTTTTTTTACATCCAGTCCCCCGCCCTGAATAGGGTCTGCACTACACAATATTTAATAAAAAATGAAAGCATGGTGTTAGTGGAGATACACAACAGAGGAAAAAAAAAAATGTATAAATCAAAACAAAACAACAACCACACACACACACACACACACGCACACACACACACACACACACACACACACACGAACACACACACACACACACACACACACACACACGAACACACACACGAACACACACACACACACACACACACACACACACACACACACACACACACACACACACACACACACACACACACACACACACACACATGGCATACACTGGCACTAGCATGGAGAGAGTGAGTGAGAAGGAGATATAGAGAGGAGTAGGAGAGTGAGACAGGGGGGAAGAGAGAGGGAGAGAGAGAGAGAGAGAGAAGGGGAAAGGGAGAGGAGAGTTGGAGTAGAGAGTTATTTTCCGGCAGAGGTACATCACAAGAAGTATCGGAAGGTGGTGGCATAAAGGTGATGCTTTTTATGTCGTTGGTGTTTTCCTTTCACTTACTGCACACATGGCAAGCAAGATTTCTTTTTCCCAATAGACACTGGTTTGAGAGAGATGGGGGAAGGGAGGAGAGTGGGGAATCTTTTTCTTTCTTTCTTACTTTCTTTCTTTTCCCCCCCCAACAGACCATCACAAGAAGTTCTGGAAGGTTGCACAAGGATGTGTTGCTTATGTAATTTATACATTCCTATCACTCACTGGCCATGGCAGGCAACAGGCAGTATCAGTCAACTCCAATGCTTTAGATATTCTTGCCAAGAGACACATGAGAGAGGGATGGGAGGGGGGCGGAGGGGCAGAGGGAGGAGGAGGAGAAAAGGGGAGGGATGAAGGTAGACAGGGGGGGTTGGGGGGTCAGGGGGGGTGGGCGGGCGCGGGGGAGGGGGGGGAGAGGGGGATGAAGAAGATGAAGGGAAGGAGAGAGAAGGGAATAAGGGAGGGAGAGAAAAAGAGAACACACACAACACACACACACACACACACACATGCAGAGAGAAAAGGAAACTGAACTCTTCCGAACAACACAGAAGAGATATCTGCTAACAGACAGTGATAAACAGCTCAGAGACTGGCTGGCACGCTCAAACTGTTTTGTTTTTTTTTCAGGTTTTCTGAGGCGGCACTACTTTCACAGGGTAGACCTGAAGTTGCGACAGTGGTATGGTTGATAACGTCTGTAGCTGTAAACAGGAAGCAACGCCGGTAATAAGACACGCCCAGTTACACAGATTGTCTACTGTGATATGATATTGTATTGTATAGTATGTGTAACTTTCTGTCACAACAGATTTTCTGTGTATGAAACTTCGGCTGCTCTCCCCAGGGAGAGTGCGTCGCTACAATAAAGCGCTACTTTTTTTTTCTTTTTTCTTTTTTCTGCCAGCAAGTGTATAGGTTTCTATATGGATATTTCTACCTCTTTTTTTGCCAGAGACAACCCTTTTGTTGCCATGGGTTCTTAAATATGCACTAATGCACGCTGCACACGGGACCTGTTTACCATCCCATCCGAATAACTCCATACTGTATTCATGCGATGTGGTTTATACTGCACGGTATCCTGCAGCCGATAATCCCACCCATAAGGGATTTTAAACTGAAATCAGTCACGTAAAAACCACGAAGGGAAAAAAACACACACACCAAAAAAACCCCACCGCACAAAAAAAAAACTGCATCATTAGAAGGAAGCGAGCAGCGAAGTAAAACAATCGTCTGGTCACCAGACAAGTTTGACATGTACTGATTGTACTCAGACAGCCAGCATGCACAGTCAGACTGTGATTCTGAGGCGGCACCCTGTTAAACAGAGGGGAAGTAACTGAAGCTGACAGTGGTATGGGGAAGACTGGCTGTGCAAGCCTTCAGCTTGGCTGAGGGGCGTGGGGGGGGGGGAGATAAATAACCAGCCCCTTGCTACACACGGTATGCACTCATGATGACTGTACTGGTGCAGCTGGTGGCCCGGTGGTTATTAGTGTCCCCACTAGGAAGTGAGTGTCCGTGAGTTTGAGTCCCGCTTTGACCAGGATTTTTTTTTTACACACCCTGCTCTCCTCCCTCCCTCCCTCCCTCCCTCCCTCCTCCACTGGACCTTGAATGGCAGTCTGGGTGCTAGTCTTTTGAATGAGATGATAAACTGATTGTGGTCCTGTGCACAGTATGCACAGCGCATGTTAAAAATAACTGGCGGCAGCAAATGGGTCGTATGTGGCTTCTTTTTTTTTTTCTTTTTTTTAAGAAAAAAATCCACTTTTGGTAGTTAAACAAATACTTTACTTTTAAGCAGAAAAAAAACTAAAAATGTATGGGTTGCTTTGCATTGCACTCTCCCCAGGAGGGCAAGAATGCATGCTGCCGGAATTTCACACAGAGAAATGTTTTCGTTACTTAGAGGCCACTTCTCTCGGCATGACACGGTGAGGGAGAGAGGGGAGGGGACGGGGGGAGAGAGGGAGGGAGAGGGGGGAGAGGGAAAGAAAGAAAGAGAGGTGTGTGATGACTGGTAATGGTGCAGAAAGATATGCAGGCACTGGTTGATGCGCCCCCCCCCCACCCCACCACCCCCCATCCCCCCAGAGATCTTCACCCAGGCTCCCACGCTGTTGTATTGGTTGGTTGGTTGGTTCTGGCAGGGAGGGAAGTGAATCCACAAGGCAGTAGAGGTGGCAGCCCGTTCAGGCCTCAGTGGTCCGTACACTCTGAGACACATGGTCCTGGGAATGGGGAGAGGGACAGGGTGGAAGAGGGCAGTGACTGGCATCTGTTCATTACGTGCACGATGTGTGGAGAGAGGGAGAGAGAGAGAGAGAGAGAGATGTGTGTGTGTGTGTGTGTAGAGTTTAAAGTCTGCAATTACTGTATTCAGCTTTAAGTGGTGTGGGGGGCGTGGTTGGGGGGGGGGGGGGGTTACAGGAAACTGGGTCAGAGTGTGTGTCTCAGTTTGAAACATAATCCTTTCAAAACTGGAGAGAGAGAGGGAAAGACTTGACAGACCGAGACAGATATATATATATATATATATATATACAGATAGAGAGGACACACGTGCAGGTTTGTTCCAATATAGGCCATGGCCACTCATGAAAAGAGAGAGAGACTCACAGTCACAGAGAGAGAAGGGAGAAAATTTTACACTCCCAGTTTTTTAGCAAACCAGAATCATTCATTTGCAATAATGCTTGAAGAATATACCCAGTATCTTCATCCATAAAAAACACGCAAAAAATCCTACAGAAAGCCACCTGTTCCACCCCCATCTATCTGGTTACTCCACCTCTCCTCTCCTACCTTTTCAATGATAACATTAAAACGTGAAAATTAATACTTTAACAAAATGTCTACAACCACCAGAACAAAAATTCCACCTACTCCACTCACCCTGTGCTTTTTACTAAGGCCAGCAGTCTATCAGAGCACACTACTTCTTCTTCTTCTGCGTTCACTCGTATGCACACGAGTGGGCTTTTACGTGTATGACCGTTTTTACCCTGCCATATAGGCAGCCATACTCCGTTTTCGGGGGTGTGCATGCTGGGTATGTTCTTGTTTCCATAACCCACCGAACGCTGACATGGATTACAGGATCTTTAACGTGCGTATTTGATCTTCTGCGTGCATATACACACGAAGGGGGTTCAGGCACTAGCAGGTCTGCACATATGTTGACCTGGGAGATCGTAAAAAATCTCCACCCTTTACCCACCAGGCGCCGTCACCGTGATTCGAACCCGGGACCCTCAGATTGACAGTCCAACGCTTTAACCACTCGGCTATTGCGCCCGTCTATCAGAGCACACATCAGGCTTTGTCTTTCAGGTACCTCTGTGCACCCTGAGACAGATGGGGTTTAGGCAGAGGTGAAGGGTGTGGGAAAGGACAAAAGGGTGTAGCAACGAATGAAGGATGGGGTTATTAGTGTTGTGGGATAGTGTGGATCGGCATGGAGGAAACTGAGGAAATTGTGTATGTGCGGTCAAGAGGGTGGGAGGGGAGTATGGCACATGGGGGGGAGAGAGGGAGAGATGTTAGGAAAGGGGCAGGTAAGTCTGCTGGTAGGTAGTCATTGCCGTGAAGCCAGTTTGTCTTCTCTTCACAACAACACCTATCAGAACTTCCGTGGTGTCATGTGGAGAGATAAAAACAAACAAACAAACAAAAAACAAAAAAAAAGGATGGTAGTGGGAGGGTGAATGAATCAGGACTTCCCCTTCTTGGAATGCCAGGTCTGAACCCCACTGTAAACAGCCAGGATAACCCCTTAGAGGAATGCCAGGTCTGAACCCCACTATAAACAGCCAGGATAACCCCTCAGAGGAATGCCAGGTCTGAACCCACTATAAACAGCCAGGATAACCCCTCAGAGGAATGCCAGGTCTGAACCCACTATAAACAGCCAGGATAACCCCTCAGAGGAATGCCAGGTCTGAACCCACTATAAACAGCCAGGAGAACCCCTCAGAGGAATGCCAGGTCTGAACCCACTATAAACAGCCAGGAGAACCCCTCAGAGGAATGCCAGGTCTGAACCCACTATAAACAGCCAGGAGAACCCCTCAGAGGAATGCCAGGTCTGAACCCACTATAAACAGCCAGGAGAACCCCTCAGAGGAATGCCAGGTCTGAACCCCACTATAAACAGCCAGGATAACCCCTCAGAGGAATGCCAGGTCTGAACCCCACTGTAAACAGCCAGGATAACCCCTCAGAGGAATGCCAGGTCTGAACCCCACTATAAACAGCCAGGATAACCCCTCAGAGGAATGCCAGGTCTGAACCCACTATAAACAGCCAGGATAACCCCTCAGAGGAATGCCAGGTCTGAACCCACTATAAACAGCCAGGATAACCCCTCAGAGGAATGCCAGGTCTGAACCCACTATAAACAGCCAGGAGAACCCCTCAGAGGAATGCCAGGTCTGAACCCACTATAAACAGCCAGGATAACCCCTCAGAACGCCTGATGACCTCCGCCCCACCCCTCATTCTCTAGATAGACATCCAAGACTCACCCCCTCGGAACAACGCAACATGCACCACACCTTGATCCATGCCCTGAACAACATGACCTTGATGGCTTTTTGCTACTAGTAATATGTCAATTAAACTCCACCTGCTTGTCTTGATCGAGTGTAAGAACACAGAGACCGTCTCGGCTCAGCTGAGGGACAACATCTCAGGGAGCATTTGTGGTGACTGGACTGCGGCCAGAGGACACCCGAAATAGCTGGCGTGAGTCTTGGGCCGGCGGAAGGGATGGCCCAAATCACCAACACTTCTCCCCCGGATGCTTTCATACTTCAGCTGAGCTGATGGTCTGGGGGCAGTGCAGGTTTCCTTCCCCCCCTTACTCACCAGCATCAACGGCCTGCACTTCTGGCTGCCAGCACCTGCACTGGGAGTGGATGGGTCTGGGTCACCATTCTGCAGTCTGCGCGAAAAGACAGCAACGGGGGGTGGAGGGGGGGCTGGGGGGGGGGGGGTAGCGACTTGTGACTGCTGTCGCTTCCTTTGCTGGTTGGTGGTCAGTCTGGCATTGTGGGATGTGCAGGTCATTGATGTGGTGGCTTGAGATCTGGCTGCCCAGTGGCCCTGAAGATGGCTGAATGCAGCCTGGCGGGCGCAATAGCCGAGTGGTTAAAGCGTTGGACTGTCAATCTGAGGGTCCCGGGTTCGAATCACGGTGACGGCGCCTGGTGGGTAAAGGGTGGAGATTTTTACGATCTCCCAGGTCAACGTATGTGCAGACCTGCTAGTGCCTGAATCCCCTTCGTGTGTATATGCAAGCAGAAGATCAAATACGCACGTTAAAGATCCAGAAATCCATGTCAGCGTTCGGTGGGTTATGGAAACAAGAACATACCCAGCATGCATACCCTTGAAAACGGAGTATGGCTGCCTACATGGCGGGGTAAAAACGGTCATACACGTAAAAGCCCACTCGTGTGCATACGAGTGAACGCAGAAGAAGAAGAAGCTGAATGCAGTCTGACTTGTGTATTACCAACAAGAAGACGACAACAGCGAATACCACAGTGTTTCATAGTGCTGCTACTCACTAATGCCTTGAGCAAAACTATGGACTACCACAGAGAAGACTTCTGAAGCCATGAGCAGTTTGTCCTTGAGGTTGTCAGCCAGAACATGGTTAAATTCAGCTGTATGGGTGAATGAACCAAAACCCAAGCCCTGTACAACTTGACCTTTAGGGGGTCTTTGCCTGCAGGTTGTTGGGAACTTTCCTCTGCTGTGGGTGAATGAAGAGTTAGCTGTGTGTTGGTAAGGGGTGGGGGTAGGGGGGTGGGTGATAGAGGTTTGGCATGTCACGGGCTGCGATCCTTTTCTGGGTATTGAGCACAGCAGTGATCAGGGTGGATGGGTGTTGAGCCCAGCATTGTTCCGGGTGGAGTGGGGGGGGGGGCGTAATAGGCGTTTGGCGTGTCACCGGCAGTGATCGTTTAGTGGGTGTTGAGCACAGCATTGTTCAGTGTGGATGGGGGTGGGGGGGGGGGGTAACAGGCGTTTGGCGTGTCACCGGCAGTGATCGTTCAGTGGGTGTTGAGCACAGCATTGTTCAGGGTGGATGGGGGTGGGGTGGGGGGGTAACAGGCGTTTGGCGTGTCACGGCGTTCGTTCAGGGGGTGGTTGAGCAGGGGCGTGGTAGATTAGTGGGGGTGGGGGGGGGGTGGGGGGGGGACGGAGGCGTGGGGTGCGCGGCGGAGGAGGCGTGGGGGGGGGGTGGTGGAGCGCGCATGGCAGGGTGGGGAGTGGGCGCGTGGCGTGAAAGAGGGGCGGGAGACTATGGCAGAGAGTGGCACGCAGGGAGGAACCCGAGATGCAACGCAGAGCGAAAGCGAGTGGACTAGACACCGAGCGGCTGGGGGGTGAGAATAGGAGAGAGAAAGAGAGAGGACATCGAACAGGAGAGCGATCAATTAGACACAGAGGAAAGAGGCGGTCTTACTCCCCGCCGAGCAACGAGAGCGGCATGCACAGCAAGCGAATGAAGAGGCACATAAAAAGACGCGAGAACAGATGAAAGACACACTACGCATCAGACAGGAACGAGACGAGAGACTAGACACCCGAGCATCACAAACACTCGCCCCTCTACCTGAGCTCAGACGCGGCTCCTCAAGCTCGAGCCATCTCAACCGACTGCACAACGACGAAGGATACGAAAAACGACACACCCACTTCATCCAACTACGAGCACGCCAGATCACACAGAAGCACGCACAATTCCCAACACACACACTGTCGAAACACCTAGACCGCCCTAAACCACACAACGACCCCACTACGAACTCCCAACCACATCAACCCAACGCCCATAGACAACCTACACCAACACAACCTCACCCATTACGCACAACGACAGTAGATCACCATCTCACAGAACACTCCAATCAAACCCACATCGAAACGCCGCGAAACTACCAGAGCCTACCTCACATCTACAGGACGAGGGATAGAACCGAACGACACCATCACAGGACTCAAACCACAAATCCATCAATTCAGCAATCCCGCCATCATCCGACGCTCCACAACACCGACGCACTCCCCTCTTAGGCACTCCGCCCCCTCCCACACTCTCTCTACTCCTCACTCCCTCCTCCCCTCTCTTCACCACCCACTCCTCTCTCACCCAACTTTAAACTCCCCTACCCTCCCTCATCCTAGTCCCTCATCCCATCTCTCTCCTCTCTCTTCCACTCCCCGCTCCTTCCTCCCCTCTCCATATCGCACTCCCCCTTCTCTCTCCTCTCTCTTCCACTCCCCCTTCTCTCTCCCTCTCTCTTCCACTCCCCCTTCTCTCTCCCTCTCTCTTCCACTCCCCCTTCTCTCTCCCTCTCTCTTCCACTCCCCCTTCTCTCTCCCTCTCTCTTCCACTCCCCCTTCTCTCTCCCTCTCTCTTCCACTCCCCCTTCCTCTCTCCCTCTCTCTTCCACTCCCCCTCCTCTCTCCCTCTCTCTCCACTCCCCCTCCTCTCTCCCTCTCTCTTCCACTCCCCTTCTCTCTCCCTCTCTCTTCCACTCCCCCTCCTCTCTCCCTCTCTCTTCCACTCCCCCCTTCTCTCTCCCTCTCTCTTCCACTCCCCCTCCTCTCTCCCTCTCTCTTCCACTCCCCCTCCTCTCTCCCTCTCTCTTCCACTCCCCCTTCTCTCTCCCTCTCTCTTCCACTCCCCCTTCTCTCTCCCTCTCTCTTCCACTCCCCCTTCTCTCTCCCTCTCTCTTCCACTCCCCCTTCTCTCTCCCTCTCTCTTCCACTCCCCCTTCTCTCTCCCTCTCTCTTCCACTCCCCCTTCTCTCTCCCTCTCTCTTCCACTCCCCCTTCTCTCTCCCTCTCTCTTCCACTCCCCCTTCTCTCTCCCTCTCTCTTCCACTCCCCCTTCTCTCTCCCTCTCTCTGTTCTCTCTTGTCTCTCTTTCCCTCTCCTCTCTCTCTGTTTTTCTCATGCTCTCTCTCTTTCTGTTTCTCCCTCTCTCCCAAGTTCTCTCTCTGCCCTCTCTCTTTCTCTGTTTTTCTGTGGCTCTCTCTCAGTCTCCTAATCTCTCCCTCTTCCCCCCCCCCCCCCCCCCCCCTCCTCTTTCTCTGTTTCTCAGTCTCTCTGTACTGAAAGGTGTGTTTGCGAACTCAGATGTGACATTAAGGTGTGTGTGTGTGTGTGTGTGAGAGAGAGAGAGAGAGAGAGAGAGAGAGAGAGAGAGAGAGAGAGAGAGAATCATAGACATAGAGAGGAAACTTATTTAAAAGATTTTTTTTTTTTTAATAAGATCCCATGATATGAACGTGGCATAACAGGACAAAAAGCGATCAGCAATGCAGCCACGACAGACGGACAGAAACCAACCTCAAATTAACTTTTTTTCTTTCCCATGAATATTATTTGCCAACAACAACCACACAAAAAAAAGTTTGCCCCAGTGATTTTGCTAAGGTCTGAGGCAGATGGACTGTGCCCCATCAGTTGTCAGCTGCAGAGTGATAACAGCAGAACAACAGTCAGTGACTGTCTGTCAGCCTCTTGTCAAGTTTCAGTGCTTCTTGGATTGTATAATTAACTCACTCAGTACGGCCAGTCCTCTCTTCTCCTCTACACAGACCCCTCGGATTATCCAGTGGGTGTCTGAATGACCCAACCTTTAGCTTCCGTCGTCAGAATTGTGGTATTCTTTGTCAACATTCGCGTCTTCAGTATAGGAGCCTTCCGCTTGCAATATTTTGATGATGGTAATCGGGGTGAAACGCTGTTAATGTCGTCTCTTTCGCCGTTCGTATGGAGAGAGTTAATGCTAGTGTTGTGTGGGGGTGGGTGGGGGGGGGGGGTCCAGTCATTCATTCTGTATGTCAATAGGAAAAAGGTGATGGCTGTGGAGGAAGTCTGCACTTGTCTGGCCTGTTGCACACACAGCTTGAGTTGTTGTTATTTTTCAGAAACTCCTGATTCAGCTATGAGATACATGTATCTTATATATCTGACTGGCTTTTGTCGAGTTTTAACTGGTTGCAAACTTTTGTGAGTGCATGTGTGGGTTAGTTTACACGTACATGTGTGTGGGTGCGGCTGTGTGTGAACATTCATATCGATGTGTTGTGCGAGGGGGGGGGGGGGGGAGGCACACATAATTGAATGTGTATGTGTGTGGGTATATGTATACATGTGTGTGTGTGTGTGAATATGTGTGTTCACACCATTTGAATGTGTGCTTGTTGAGTTACTCTGTGTGTGTGTGTGTGTGTGTGAATGCGTGTGTATGTTGTGTGTTCACATCATGTGTGTGGCTGCTTGTATGTGAGTTATTCTGTGTTTGAGTGTGTGTGTGTGTGTGTGTGTGTGTGCAGGGATATGTGTGCATATCTGTGCACACACATGCGTACCAGCACGTGTTCGCATTTATGCGCACAATATGTGACATACACATGCACATGTTCCTGTTTGTTTGCACATGTCTGTGTGTGTCACATGCTAGAGTGATTTAGTGTGTGTGTGTGTGTTGGGGTGGGGAGGTGTTGGGGGGGGGGATGTGCTTTATCTGGTGTCACTGTCAGAGAGGAGTACACAGAGAAAGTGGAGCACTTTTTTTTTTTTCTTTTTTTTTTTTTTATTTTTTAGAGTTGTTGGAATGTTGTTCAGACTTTATTTTTTCTTCTTCAGGTCTCTACGCTCAGGTTAATACAACAATACAATATTGTACAATACAGTACAGTGCAATAGGGTACAATACAATACAATACAGTACAATGCAAGGGACACCACACCACAACACAACACAATACAGGACAATACAACTCAATGCAAATGCAGATAAAAAATGTAACACAAGTGAGTGGGAGAGAGTGGCAGATTCACACACGAAACAAATTGCAACATACACTACAGCTCTAATAAAACCAACAGCGAAAATCAGACAAATGTAAGCAAATTGTATGAACACTAATGACCACAAAAGAATTTTCCATTTAACTCACTTAGTACGGCCAGTCCTCTCTTCTCCTCTGCACAGATCCCTCGGATGTCCAGTGGGTGTCTGAATGACCCAACCTTTAGCTTCCGTCGCCAGAATTGTGGTATTCTTTGTCAACATTCACCTCTTCAGTATAAGAGCCTTCCACTTGCAATATTTTGATGATGGTAATTGGGGTGAAACGCTGTTAACGTCGTCTCTTTCGCCGTTCGTATGGAGAGAGTTAAAGGTAAACAGATAGAAAAGTGTGTGTGTGTGTGTGTGTGTCCCTCCTACTTCATTTTAGTTTCTCCAGGCAATGAAAAAAAAACCCATGTGCAGCACTTAAAAAAATATCTTAACTCTCTCCATACGAACGGCGAAAGAGACGACGTTAACAGCGTTTCGCCCCAGTTACCATCATTAAAATATTGCAAGCGGAAGGCTCTTATACTGAAGAGGTGAATGTTGACAAAGAATACCACAATTCTAACGACGGAAGCTAAAGGTTGGGTCATTGAGACACCCACTGGACATCCGAGGGGTCTGTGTAGAGGAGAAGAGAGGGCTGGCCGTACTGAGTGAGTTAAGAAATGAGTAAGAGAGAGAGAGAGAGAAAATAATGAACTCCATGGACTTGCATGCAATTGAGTCCTTAAAAAAAATGAATTGAAAAAAACAACAACAAAAAAACAACAACTGTACAACCAAACACATCATGTTACAACACAAGACAACACACAACAACAAAATAATACATGACAATACAACACAACACAACACAACACGACACATTACAACACAACACGACACATTACAACACAACACGACGCATTACAACACAACACGACACATTACAACACAACACGACACATTACAACACAACACGACACATTACAACACAACACAACACGACACATTACAACACAACACAACACATTACAACACAACACAACACAACACGACACATTACAACACGACACATTACAACACAGTATGATGTGTGTGTGTGTGTGTCAACAGCCGCCAGGAGCAGTGGGCGACCATGTCGACGTACACGTGCTGGAAGCACCTGCTGGGCATCACACGGAAGGAGAGCCAGAACCACACCATCATCAGCGAGATCTACAGCAACCAGATGGTGCACCGCCTGCAGGAGGTCATGGACAACTCCCAGCGCATCTTCCGCAAGGTCAGCCACAGCCTCACCCACAGCCCCACAGCCTCACCCACAGCCTCACCCTCACCCACAGCCTCACCCACAGCCCCACAGCCTCACCCAAACAGCCTCACCCACACAGCCTCGACACTAAATTCATTCTAAATACTCCAGGTACGAGTTAACTTGTACCATGATTAACCCTGTGGACCAAGTTACGAGTGCTGTCGTGAGCGCATCTTCTGCAAGGTCAGCCACACCCACAGACACAGCCTTGACACTAAAGTCATTCTGAATACTCCAGGTACGAGTTAACTTGTACCATGATTAACCCTGTGGACCAAGTTACGAGTGCTGTCATGAGCGCATCTTCTGCAAGGTCAGCCACACCCACAGACACAGCCTTGACACTAAAGTCATTCTGAATACTCTCAGGTACGAGTTAACTTGTACCATGATTAACCCTGTGGACCAAGTACAAGTGATGTCGTGAGCACATCTTCCGCAAGGTCAGCCACACCACACAGCCTTGACACTAAAGTCATTCTGAATACTCTCAGGTACGAGTTAAATTGTACCATGATTAACCCTTTGGACCAAGTACAAGTGCTGTTGTGAGCGCATCTTCTGCAAGGTCAGCCACACCCACAGACACAGCCTTGACACTAAAGTCATTCTGAATACTCCAAGTACGAGTTAACTTGTACCATGATTAACCCTTTGGACCAAGTACAAGTGCTGTTGTGAGCGCATCTTCTGCAAGGTCAGCCACACCCACAGACACAGCCTTGACACTAAAGTCATTCTGAATACTCTCAGGTACGAGTTAAATTGTACCATGATTAACCCTGTGGACCAAGTACAAGTGCTGTTGTGAGCGCATCTTCTGCAAGGTCAGCCACACCCACAGACACAGCCTTGACACTAAAGTCATTCTGAATACTCTCAGGTACGAGTTAAATTGTACCATGATTAACCCTGTGGACCAAGTTACGAGTGCTGTCATGAGCGCATCTTCTGCAAGGTCAGCCACACCCACAGACACAGCCTTGACACTAAAGTCATTCTGAATACTCTCAGGTACGAGTTAAATTGTACCATGATTAACCCTTTGGACCAAGTACAAGTGCTGTTGTGAGCGCATCTTCCGCAAGGTCAGCCACACCCACAGACACAGCCTTGACACTAAAGTCATTCTGAATACTCTCAGGTACGAGTTAAATTGTACCATGATTAACCCTGTGGACCAAGTACAAGTGCTGTTGTGAGCGCATCTTCTGCAAGGTCAGCCACACCCACAGACACAGCCTTGACACTATTTTTGTGCCAACACATTGTTCTAATTTCGTTCATTCTTACTTGGTACATACAGTTGGCATTCTAAACTGAAGGGTTAACTCACTCAGTACGGCCAGTCCTCTCTTCTCCTCTACACAGACTCCTCGGATGTCCCAACCTTCAGCTTCCGTCGTCAGAATTGTGGTATTCTTTGTCAACATTCACGTCTTCAGTATAAGAGCCTCCTGCTTGCAATATTTTGATGATGGTAACTGGGGTGAAATGCTGTTAACGTCGTCTCTTTCGCCGTTCGTATGGAGAGAGTTAAGGGATTCCGGAAGCATGAAAACGAAGCTTTGCTTGACCGATTCAGTCAACTATTCTCCATCTTCTTCTTCTTCTTCATTCATGGGCTGCAACTCCCACGTTCACTCGTATGCACACGAGTGGGCTTTTACGTGTATGAGCATTTTTACCCCGCCATGTAGGCAGCCATACTCCGTTTTCGGGGGTGTGCATGCTGGGTATGTTCTTGTTTCCATAACCCACCGAACGCTGACATGGATTACGGGATCTTTAACGCGCATATTTGATCTTCTGCCTTCATATACACATGAAGGGGGTTCAGGCACTAGCAGGTTTGCACATATGTTGACCTGGGAGATCATAAAAATCTCCACCCTTCACCCACCAGGCGCCGTCACCGTGATTCAAACCCAGGACCCTCAGATTGACAGTCCAATGCTTTAACCACTTGGCTATTGCGCCCGTCGATTTTCGCTGTTTTAGTGAACAAAACCCTGTCTTTTTCTGCTGAGGTCTCGTGTATTGCTGGTCCAGGGGAGTTTATAGCAGGCGTGTTGCTGTGGAGCAGAATGAGTTAACACACCTTTTTTATAAAATGAGTAAAAGAAAATGATTATAGCGGCAGAATTTTGAACTTGTGGGTGAGGTTTGAGGTGCTTCTGTGGATAGCCAACAAGAAGGGAACTGATATAGCCCAGCCTTGGTACAGTGCATGCACAAACAGGTGTTTTGGTTGCTTCTGGTGGGAGGTATAAGTGTATAAAGCTGATGCGTCAAAAGTTAAGGTGTGTGGCCTGGCATGTTTTTGTGATTGAGGTATATATGGTATGTGGGCAACTGGTTTGTTTTTTGGTTGCTTTTTTATGGTAATGAGATTGAGAAATAAGTGAAAGTGGTCTTGTATGTGTTTGTGCATGTTTTTTGTTCTTTTTATGCTTCTGGTTCTCATTAGGGTTTTTGGGCATTTCTGATTAAAACTTACCCATCCTAAATCTAGTTTAGTGCTTTAAGAATAGGTTTCAGGAGGTTTGCTATTTACTGCAGTGAAACTGTTGAATCCATCATTCAGGTTTCTCCAGGAGTGTGTGTGGTTTTTGGACTCACTTGTGTAAACAAAGTGAGTCTGTGTTTTAACCCGGTGTTCGGTTGTCTGTCTGTGTGTCCGTGGTAAACTTTAACATTGACATTTTCTCTGCAAATACTTTGTCAGTTGACACCAAATTAGGCATAAAAATAGGAAAAATTCAGTTATTTCCAGTCATCTTGTTTAAAACAATATTGCACCTCTTGGATGGGCACAATTTTTTTTTAAATGAAGCCTAATTATATGCAAACTGCATTTACTGTTATATTTATATTTTTTTTGTATTCTCTAAACTTGGCACTTTGATCTGATATTCGGACACAACAACAAGAGCAGTCATTGTTATCATTTTTTGTTCAAACAGGAACTTCTTTTGCTAAGCATGGAAGTTTTATTTATTTTGCAAACGTTTTTGGTGCAGGTAGTAAAAAAGGGAAATTACTCTGTAATGCTAGGGGAATTAATTCGAATCTGGTTAGGACTTTTTTTTTTTTTCTTTTTTAATGCGAAGCTTTATAATAACAAATACAGAACACATTTTAACAATTAGATTTTTTTTTTAAAGTGCATCACAAGTGAGTCTTGAAGGCCTTGCCTCTCTTGTTTACTAAACACTGCTATGTTTTGTGTGCAGTGCCGAGAGATTGGAGCCGAGTCCCACGAAGACATCCTTAAAGTGCTGAATGAACTGCAGAGTGTAAGTATACACAGGCATGTCCCGTACTGCTAACAAAAACACTCTTCTTCTTTTTAATCTTCTTTTTCATCTTCTTCTTCTTCTCCTCCTTCTTCTCCTTCTTCTTCTCCTGTAGCTCTGTGAAGAGTCAGTGGGGTGCTGAACTGTTCACCAGATTCCTCCAGATGCCTGACTAAGCGCGTTGGGTTACGCTGCTGGTCAGGCATCTGCTTGGCAGATGTGGTGTAGCGTATATGGATTTGTCCGAACGCAGTGACGCCTCCTTGAGCTACTGAAACTCAAACTGAAACCTCCAGATCTGTCAGTTGTGTGTCAAAGTCTGGGTCTCTCCACATGGTTTTCCTGTCCATTCTGCAATGTTGTCAGTCCATCGTTTTTTGTGTCTTTTCCCTCCATCTCCCCTTCCTCAACAGTTCCTTGGAGGATTGTTTTAGCAAGACTGATTTTCAGGTAGTTCATTCTGATAATGATACCTTAAATGAAGGCAGAGGTAACCTGATAATAAGGCTGACGCCTAGATTGAAAAAAAGTATTCATTGACTGATTTTCAGGCAGTTCATTCTGATAATGATACCTTAAATGAAGGCAGAGGTAACCTGATAATAAGGCTGACGCCTAGATTGAAAAAAAGTATTCATTGACTGATTTTCAGGCAGTTCATTCTGATAATGATACCTTAATTGAAGGTGGAGGTGGCCTTCTTGATAATGAGGCTGATGGCCTAGACTGAAGAAGCCCTCCACTGACTGATTTCAGGCGATGAAGACGTACCACATGTACCAGGCGGAAGCCAAACAGGCGGAGGTGAAGCTGCGCAGCGTGGAGTCACAGAAGACCAAAGTGGAGCAACAGCTGTCGGGGAAGAACACCACCAGTCGCAAACTGAGGGGTCTGCAGCGCCAGGTGGAGAAGGTGAGAACAGCTGGACTTCATCGAGTCCTGCCACCCGTGCATCGCTCTGGTGTCAGAACTTGTCTCATCAGGGAGGGGGTGCAGGTCAGCTTTCATGGTGGACTTTTAGTCGCTCGCAGAGCAAGAAGTAGGTTGTACGTCTTAACTCACTCAGTACGGCCAGTCCTCTCTTCTCCTCTACACAGTCCCCTCGGATGTCCAGTGGGTGTCTGAATGACCCAACCTTTAACTTCCGTTGTCAGAATTGTGGTATTCTTTGTTTAACATTCACCTCTTCAGTATAAGAGCCTTCCGCTTGCAATATTTTGATGGTGGTAATTGGGGTGAAACGCTGTTAACGTCGTCTCTTTCGCCGTTCGTATGGAGAGAGTTAATGGGCTGCCCACCTCCGTAACAGGCTTCTCTGAGTTTGCACTGCCTTTGTTCGGACAACTTTTCAGCATAGTTTATAAATGGATCGGTTCAAATACATACACTACAGATACGACAAGTAACACGCTCAAAGTGAACATAGAAGACTAAAGCAAGTCATGGTTGTGGTTATTAAACCAAATGTATCTTGTGAACTTGCAAAAATAGTCACTGAAAGCATTCAAAATCCTTTCGGCAGAACAGCAATCTCCACGACAAAATATTAGCCTTTTGGTGACCTGGGAAAGAAGGAAACGGAGATGTGACATGAGCACACGGTTCTCTTTAAAAACAACTGGGGGACCTCCATGAAAATCAGGCGAAAGTAGATCCGCACACCCTCCCTATTAAAACGGTTTTCACGTTCCTACACATGTATGAACTGCGCAAACTGAGGGGTCTGCGCAACGCCAGGTGGAGAAGGTGAGAAACAGCTGGACTTCATCGAGTCCTGCCACCCGTGCATCGCTCTGGTGTCAGAACTTGTCTCATCAGGGAGGGGGTGCAGGTCCACTTTCATGGTGGACTTTTAGTCGTATGTCTTAATGGGCCGCCCACCACTGTAACAGGCTTCTCTGAGTTTGCACTAAACTGCCTTTGTTCGGACAACTTTTCAGCACAGTTTATAAATGGATCGGTTCGAATACATACACTACAGATATGACAAGTAACACGCTCAAAGTAAACATAGAAGACTAAAGCAAGTCATGGTTGTGGTTATTAAACCAAATGTATCTTGTAAATTTGCAAAAATAGTCACTGAAAGTGTTCAAAATCCTTTCGGCAGAACAGCAATCTCCACGACGAAATATTAGCCTTTTGGTGACGTGGGAAAAAAGGAAACGGAGATGTGACATGAGCACACGGTTCTCTTTAAAAACAACTGGGGGACCTCCATGAAAATCAGGCGAAAGTAGATCCGCACACCCTCCCTATTAAAACGGTTTTCACGTTCCTACACATGTATGAACTGCGCAAACTGAGGGGTCTGCAGCGCCAGGTGGAGAAGGTGAGAAACAGCTTGACTTCATCGAGTCCTGCCACCCGTGCATGGCTCTGGTGTCAAAACTTGTGGGTTACAGAAACAACAACGCCTTCTTCCCCTACAGTCTGTCTGTCTGTGTGGAGTTTTTTGGGTTTTTTTTTCAAATGATAAGACAGAAAGTGAGTGGAAGGACTGTGGGTGTTGCAGCGTGCTTGTTAGTGTGGTCATAGCGTCAAGTGGGTTGCTGAATAGTGAAGAGGGTGTTGTTGTCTTGTCTGCCGTGAAGGGTGGTAGCTGGCCCCAAGTGGCCGTCAACGTTTGTTTACTGTTGATGGTGATGTGTTGTGTTGACATTGTCGTGCTCTGTTGATGGTGATGTGCTGTGTTGACATTGACGTGTTCTGTTGATGGTGATGTGTTGTGTTGACATTGTCGTGTTCTGTTGATGGTGATGTGTTGTGTTGACATTGACGTGTTCTGTTGATGGTGATGTGTTGTGTTGACATTGACGTTTTGTGTTGATGTTGATGTGTACTGTTGACATTGACGTGTTCTGTTGATGGTGATGTGTACTGTTGACATTGACGTGTTGTGTTGATGTTGATGTGTACTGTTGACATTGATGTGTTCTGTTGATGGTGATGTGTACTGTTGACGTTGACGTGATCTGTTGATGGTGATGTGTACTGTTGACATTGATGTGTGTACTGTTGACATTGACGTGTTCTGTTGATGGTGATGTGTACTGTTGACATTGACGTGTTCTGTTGATGGTGATGTGTACTGTTGACATTGATGTGTTCTGTTGATGGTGATGTGTACTGTTGACATTGACGTGTTCTGTTGATGGTGATGTGTACTGTTGACATTGATGTGTTCTGTTGATGATGATGTGTACTGTTGATGTTGACATGTTCTGTTGATAGTGATGTGTAGTGTTGACGTTGATGTGTTCTGTTGATGGTGATGTGTTGTGTTGACATTGATGTGTACTGTTGACGTTGATGTGTTCTGTTGATGGTGATGTGTACTGTTGACATTGATGTGTTCTGTTGATGATGATGTGTACTGTTGATGTTGACATGTTCTGTTGATGATGTTGCAGAAAGTGCAGAGATCACGCTGAATGTTTTCTGTTGATGGTGATGAGTACCATTGACATAGGCGTGTATTGTTGATGTTGATGTGTACTGTTGATGGTGATGAGTACCATTGACATAGACATGCACTGATGATGGTGATGTCTTCTGTTGATGTTGATGAGTACCATTGACATAGGCGTGTACTGTTGATGTTGATGTGTACTGTTGATGATGATGAGTACCATTGACATAGCCATGTAGTGTTGATGTTGATGTGTACTGTTGATGGTGATGAGTACCATTGACATAGGCGTGTACTGTTGATGTTGATGTGTACTGTTGAAGGTGATGAGTACCATTGACATAGGCGTGTACTGTTGATGTTGATGAGTACCATTGACATAGGCATGTACTGATGATGGTGATGTGTTCTGTTGATGTTGATGTGTACTGTTGATGGTGATGAGTACCATTGACATAGACATGCACTGATGATAGACATGCACTGATGATGGTGATGTCTCCTGTTGATGTTGATGAGTACCATTGACATAGGCGTGTACTGTTGATGTTGATGTGTACTGTTGATGATGATGAGTACCATTGACATAGCCATGTAGTGTTGATGTTGATGTGTACTGTTGATGGTGATGAGTACCATTGACATAGGCGTGTACTGTTGATGTTGATGTGTACTGTTGAAGGTGATGAGTACCATTGACATAGGCGTGTACTGTTGATGTTGATGTGTACTGTTGATGGTGATGAGTACCATTGACATAGCCAAGTACTGTTGATGTTGATGTGTACTGTTGAAGGTGATGAGTACCATTGACATAGGCGTGTACTGTTGATGTTGATGAGTACCATTGACATAGGCATGTACTGATGATGGTGATGTGTTCTGTTGATGTTGATGTGTACTGTTGATGGTGATGAGTACCATTGACATAGACATGCGCTGGTGATGGTGATGTGTTCTGTTGATGTTGACGTGTACTGTTGATGATGTGTTGCAGAAAGAGCAGAAGTACACAGAGAACAACCTGAAGGCGCTGAAGGCCAGGAACGACTACCTGCTGTGTATAGAGGCCGCCAACTCCGCCATCAACAAGTACTTCTCCGACGACATCTCTGATCTCATGGACGTGAGTCAACAGTACCTCTTGACCTTACAGAGATCACTATATCTCTTGATCTCATGGTGGTGAGTATCACTACTAACAGCTGAAGAGGGGAAGGGTGTATTTTTGTTGTCCTGCTGAGGCCATCGTTTTAGTGTCATGACATTTTCAAAACAAAATACTGTGTTAAAAGGAGAAAAGAAGGGTGTCACATGGAATTCCCTCCCCTCACTGGTTTCTCTCCCTTGGATTTGATTTCCTTTCCGGTATTACTTATCCCCCCTGTTTTGTTTTTGGCAGTGCATGGACTTCGGGTACCACAACTCGGTGGGTCGGGCCATGATGATGTACCTGTCTATCCACGAGCACCTGCGCAATGAGCACCAGAAGTACGTGGAGTCGCTCAACAAGTGCATCGCCGACCTGGACTCGCGCGCCGACAAGCACAAGTTCATGGAGCTCAACAACCAGGTCTTCATGCTGCCCAAGAAGTTTGAGTTCCAGCCCTTCAAGGGCGACGAGGTGAGGAGGCGAATTTTGGAGGTAGTAGTTAGGGGCTTTGTGTTGGGAGTTGTATGCTGTCTTTGTGTAGGAGGTGTATGCTGTATGCTGCCCAAGAAGTTTGGTTTTAAACACTTTTAATATCAAGAAACAAGGTGCAATACAGCGTTCAGTTAATAAGACTTGAGTAACAACAAGCATGAGCTTATATCGTGCTCGTTCATATGTAACAAGCAATACACAAACGCAATGGCGAAAATACACACATTATTTGACAATGAAAAGAAGGTTGAAGTGCAAGACAAAACTAAACTAAACAAGAAAAACAACAACAAAAACACACAAAAAACCAAACTACTATTACCGCAACTACCACTGACAACAACAACAATGATAATATTAATGATAATACTAATACTAACATAGTAGCAACAATAATAACACACTGGAAAGTGAACATCACCTAAGGAGTAATGTAATGGGGGAGGGAGAGAGAGAGAGAGAGAGAGAGAGAGATTACAGAGTGAAACCGGGGCCATTCGTCAAAATAAATGTTCAATATAACTGCAGAGAATATTTCATTGTGAATCTTTTAAGACTTGAATCTTTTTGATTGTTCAGTAAAGTCTTGTACAGTCAAGAATATGTGTTCATTCTCAAGGGAACTAATAACTCGGTCACCTCGTAATAAAGTATTTAAGTTTGTACTATTTGCAGAGAGAGTAGCAATTGTGTTCTCTCTTATATTGTTGTTGTTTGAGTTTCAGCCTTTCGGAGGTGGGGGTATGGCGTGTTGGAGTTGTATGCTGTCTGCTTCCCAAAAAGTGCCAGCCCTTCAAAAGGGATGAAGTGAGGAGGTTAGGGGAGCTAGGGTTTCCAAGACGCGTGCCCTGAACACCCCTTAAAAACAGAGCGTTATGTGTAAATGTGGAGTGATGGCCTAGAGGTAACGCGTCCGCCTAGGAAGCGAGAGAATCTGAGCGCGCTGGTTCGAATCACGGTTCAGCTGCCGATATTTTCTCCCCCTCCACTAGACCTTGAGTGGTGGTCTGGACGCTAGTCATTCGGATGAGACGATAAACCGAGGTCCCGTGAGCAGCATACACTTAGCGCACGTAAAAGAAACCACAGCAACAAAAGGGTTGTTCCTGGCAAAATTCTGTAGAAAAATCCACATCGATAGGAAAAACAAATAAAACTGCATGCAGGAAAAAATACCAAAAAAATGGGTGGTGCTGTAGTGTAGCGATGCGCTCTCCCTGGGGAGAGCAGCCCGAATTTCACACAGAGAAATCTGTTGTGATAAAAAGAAATACAAATACAAAATACAAAATGGCAGGGATAAAAACGGTCATGCATAATTCTCATGGCTGTGGTGTGTGTGTGCTGTGCAGATCTGTCACATCAGCGCCCAGAAGGAGGTGATGGAGGACCTGCTGCAGCGCTACACCACCATCAACGACCGCCTCAACAGTCTGAAGGTGGAGAACGACGAGGTCAGTGCACACAGGCGTTCTTCTTCTGCTGCTGCCAGGCTTCACACACACACACACACACAGTCCTGCAAGTCTGGAAAAAGTTTGGGCGGGGGGTGGGGGGGGGATTGGAAGACCATTTTCTGGGACTTGATGAGTCATTCGGATGAGACGATAAACCTAGGTTCCTTGAGCAGCATGTAGTTAAACACAAGGGGAGGCATGAGAGTGTGTGTTTGAGTGCTTGTTAGCGTGTGTGGGAGAAGATACTGGGAGACATGACTGTGTGTGTGTGTGTGTGCATGTGTGGTGTGTGTGTGTGTGTGAGTTAATGCGTGTGTGAGTGATTGAGTGTGTGTGCGTGCATATGTGTATGTGTGATCATACATACCAGAGAGACCGTGAAAATGTCCAGGGGTGAGGTGTCTGGAGGACGTGTGTAACTAACAGTGGTGGTGTGCTGTTATGAAGGAAGAATCTGGAGACGAGAGAGAAGGCACTGGTAGACACAAGAGCATGAATATACGTATGTGTGAGAGTGTGTAAATATATGCCACAGATAATAATAATAATAATGATGGATACTTATATAGCACACTATCCAGAAATCTGCTCTAGGTGCTTTACAAAAACGCTTTGTTAACATAAAACATTACATCTATGTTACATACACACACCAAAATATGACTACACACACACACACACACACACACACACACACACACACACACACACACACACACACTGCATACATACATTTTAACAGTAGATGTGTATCTAACAGCTACCCTAACGCATACGCACACATAGGCAGGCACAAACTTACATAAACGCACGCACACACAATACACATTCATATACATGCATGTAGTTATGTACACATACATATGTATACATACATAGTCAAGCACAGCTAACGCAAAGGAAGTGGACCTGCCACAATTGAACTTACTTAGGTTCACAGAGACCGTGAAAATGTCCCAGGGTGAGATGTCTGGGGAGAAGGATGTGACTTAACAGTGGCGGTGTGATGCTGTCCAGATCTGGAAGAGCCTGGAGACGACGGAGAAGACGCTGGGCGACATGATCCAGGTGAAGGACTATGACATCACCAGGTACTTCATGGAGGAGGCCGTCCCTCAGCGGTCTGCCCACGAGGCCGCCAGGTACCGCTCCGACCACATGGAGACCGAGGCCTACTACCTGGAGGTCAGACTTTTGGGGGTCTTTTTCTGCTTTTAGACATTTTTAATGACAGCATTAGTATCCCCTAACGGGAAACATCCCAGGGGACTACTTCTTCGTTAGTGGGTTGCAACTCCCAGGTTCACTCGAATGTACATGAGTGGGATTTTACGTGTATGACCCTTTTACCCCACCATGTAGGCAGCCATACTGCATTTTTGGGGGTGCGCATGCTGGATATGTTCTTGTTTCCATAACCCACCAAACGCTGACATGGATAACAGGATCTTTAATGTGCGTATTTGATCTTAGAACAGTCGTGCATGAAAAAGCCCACTCATGTATACAAGTGGAAGTAGGAGTCGCACCGCATGAGTTTCAGTTTCAGTAGCTCAAGGAGGCGTCACTGCGTTCGGACAAATCCATATACGCTACACCACATCTGCTAAGCAGATGCCTCACCAACAGCACAACCCAACGCGCTTAGTCGGGCCTTGAGAAAAAAAAGAAAAGAAAAAGGGTGAATAAATAATAGATAAATACATAAAAAAAATAACTACTACCACTACTAATAATATGTATAAGGCGCAAAAAACGTGATGAAGTCAACTATAAGCGTTCATAAATAAATAAATAAATAAATATTATAATATAAAAAAAGTAGTAGTAATAATAATAATAAGAAGAAGAAGAATAAACACCACATGAATGAAGAGGAAGTAAAACATTTCCATATATTCATTGATCAGAATTGTAAACAAATAAACAGAAAAATCATAAGAGACATTCATGAGTTTGAAGATTATATTCAAACAGTATGTCTAGAAAATCTTGCAAAGATATTGAATACACACACACACACACACACACACAAACCGTATGTATGGAAAATCTTGCAGAGAGATCATAAAGAAAAGAATAGTTAATGCTCATCAGGTTTACTTAGGCACTGAACTGCTTGGCTTGTATCATTGAACAGTAAGTTGGCATGTATAAAAAGAATCTTCTCCATTGGTAAGTATTGTTTTATAATGACCTGGAGGTGAGCTTAAACCAAACCCAATCCCCGAAAATGTTTATTCGCTCTATGAGCACTTTCAACCTTTAGTGGCCATGTCTACCAGTGCAGGCAGACAGGCAGACAAGTTTTCTTTCGCAGCAGACACACCTTCACCCTATGGCAGGCAGGCAGAATCTTCCCCACTGTCCTGCCTGCTGGTCTGGTCGTGATAACTCTCTCCATACGAACGGCGAAAGAGACGACGTTAACAGCGTTTCATCCCTATTACCATCATCAAAATATTGCAAGTGGAACGCTCTTATACTGAAAAAGTGAATGTTGACAAAGAATACCACAGTTCTGACGATGGAAGCTAAAGGTTGGGTCATTCAGACACCCACTGGACATCCGAGGGGTCTGTGTAGAGGAGAAGAGAGGACTGGCCGTACTGAGTGAGTTAAAAGGACCGTTTTTCACATTGTTAGAAGGGTTAGACAGCTGTAGCCAACTGTCCCATGCAACAGGAGAGTGACGTACCTTCGCCCCTTGGCTGAGTTTGAAGTGAACAAGTTCACTGTGTTGTTCTGAAGCAAGTCAAATCAAGTAATTGAGAACGTCTGGTCTAAAAAAAAACAAAAAAAACCAAAAAAACTTGGCGCTGCGGAGTGTTTTTACCACAGAAACATGGTGGTGAAAGAATTATAAGCGCTATGTGATTGCAGTAGTATTATCAATATTACTAGTATTATTGATACTGATGCCCTTGACCGCTCTTGCTTGAGGATGCTGTGCTCTAGTGGCATGAAGACGTTTGAAAACAAGAGAACGCTGACCATTTAGGAGAAGAGTGAACGAAGGAAGCAGGGCTCAACTTCTAGAGACGTTTTCCCTTGCAGCACCTGTAGGAAGTGCTGCACATCCAGAATCGGCCTCTTCTCCCATATGAGGACACACACCGACAGATAAGCCTGCCTGCCTACTCATCCATCGGACCGACGGGAGACTCCATCAGTATTACTATTGTTATTAACAGAGTGTGCGTGGGTGTGTGCAGAAATTTCGTGAGTACATGCTGAGCTGTAACCGGCTGGCCCGCCTGCAGACCAAGTACAGCAACATCCAGAAAGCCATGGGGGAGCGCCGCATGTCCTCTGGTTACTGCCGATCAGAACCCATGTTAGTATCGCTGCAGTGATGTGTGATATGGTTGTTCAGTGTTCTGTTGTGTGTTCTGGGTTTTTTTTGTGTGTGTTTGTATGAAAATGAGTGCGAGAGTGTTTTTTTGGTTGAATGTCTGTGTAGTGTGTGTGTGTGTGTGTGTGTGTGTGTGTGTGTATGTAAAAGTGGTTGTGTGGGGGGATGTTTGAGTATGCGTAAGCTGCCATTGTTTTTTTGTGGTTTCTAGTTGTGGACTGGTTGATGATTGAATGTGATTTTAATAATAATAATAATGGAAACTTGTATAGCACACTATCCAGAAATCTGCTCTAGATGCTTTACAAAAACGCTTTTGTTAACATAAAACATCATATCTATGTTACATACACACACCAAAATGTGACTACACACACACATGCACGCATGCATGCACGCACGCGCACGCGCATACATTTTAACATACATGTGTATCTAACAGCTACCCTAACACATACGCACATATAGGCAGGCACAAACTTACATAAACACACGCACACGCACACGCACACACAATACACATTCATATACATGCATGTAGTTAATACCCCTAAGGCACACCACATTCTTCAATTTGAAACCAATAGTCTTGTCATCTTGAATAATGCATGCAAGTTCAGATATCTTGTCATGAACTGTAGAAGTTAGTTCCCTTTGTTTGCAGTTTGTGCATGTGTTGGAACATGTACTGGATTTTAAAGAAACTAATTGTGACATCAGGGCATTGTGCGGAAGCAGGGCTGAAAGTTTAGGCCTGGTGTCGTAGTCAGTGTGTGTCTTCACGGTTGTGTGAAAATCAATTTCTTGAGCATTTGTATGGTCAAGAAACTAAAAAAAAGGGAAATAAAGAAGAAAAAAAAATGAATACAGTTTAATACATCCATGTTTTGAAGTCGTACTTCCTTCTGTCTGTCTGATGATTTGGGCATGAATGATTCGCTGCATTTTCTTTTAACACATGGCAACTGTGACCCCATGGCTGAGTTTATCATGCAGTTGTATGTGTGTGACGGAGTATGCTTTAATTGGTCATTAATTTAACATGTTTATTAAAGTGACTTTAGACGGTGATGCACGTGTATGCTTGTTTGTGTCCATTAACAAATTGCTCACAGATTGTTTTTTCTTCTTCTTCTTCTTCTTCTGCGTTCGTGGGCTGCAACTCCCACGTTCACTCGTATGTACACGAGTGGGCTTTTATGTTTATGACCGTTTTTACTCCGCCATGTAGGCAGCCATACTCCGTTTTTGGGAGTGTGCACGCTGGATTTGTTCTTGTTTCCATAACCCACGGAACACTGACATGGATTACAGGATCTTTAACGTGCGTATTTGATCTTCTGCTTGCGTATACACACGAAGGGGGTTCAGGCACTAGCAGGTCTGCACATATGTTGACCTGGGAGATCGGAAAAATCTCCACCCTTTA
This sequence comes from Babylonia areolata, assembly GCF_041734735.1. Classification (NCBI taxonomy): domain Eukaryota; kingdom Metazoa; phylum Mollusca; class Gastropoda; order Neogastropoda; family Buccinidae; genus Babylonia; species Babylonia areolata. Next base: position 30,176,993 of record NC_134900.1, read on the forward strand.
CCCACCAGGCGCCGTTACCGAGATTGGAACCTGGGACCCTCAGATTGAAAGTCCAACGCTTTAACCACTCGGCTATTGCAATCCCGTTGATTGTTGTTGTTTTTTTCAGTCAGCCACATTCTCTCTCTCTCTCTTTCTTGTTCATTCAGTCATTTACTGATTTGTTTGACACTTCCAGACCAGCAGCCCCTCCCCCCAAGCCCAGGAAACGTCGCATAGGACGCACACCCCCCGTGGGACAGACCAAACTGTTTGGGGGAAGCCTGGAGGAGTATATTGAGGTACTGCGTAGTGTATTGTTGTGTTAATTGTTTGTGTACCTAGTGTATTGTTGTGTTACTTGTTTGTGTACCTAGTGTATTGTTGTGTTAATTGTTTGTGTACCTAGTGTATTGTTGTGTTAATTGTTTGTGTACCTAGTGTATTGTTGTGTTAATTGTTTGTGTACCTAGTGTATTGTTGTGTTAATTGTTTGTGTACCTAGTGTATTGTTGTGTTGATTGTTTATGTACCTAGTGTATTGTTGTGTTAATTGTTTGTGTACCTAGTGTATTGTTGTGTTAATTGTTTGTGTACCTAGTGTATTGTTGTGTTACTTGTTTGTGTACCTAGTGTATTGTTGTGTTAATTGTTTGTGTACCTAGTGTATTGTTGTGTTAATTGTTTGTGTACCTAGTGTATTGTTGTGTTACATGTTTGTGTAGCTAGTGTATTGTTGTGTTAATTGTTTGTGTACCTAGTGTATTGTTGTGTTACATGTTTGTGTACCTAGTGTATTGTTGTGTTAATTGTTTGTGTACCTCGTGTATTGTTGTGGTAATTGTTTGTTTATGTACCTAGTGTATTGTTGTGTTAATTGTTTGTGTACCTAGTGTATTGTTGTGTTAATTGTTTGTGTACCTAGTGTATTGTTGTGTTAATTGTTTGTGTACCTAGTGTATTGTTGTGTTAATTGTTTGTGTACCTAGTGTATTGTTGTGTTAATTGTTTGTGTACCTAGTGTATTGTTGTGTTAATTGTTAGTGTACCTAGTGTATTGTTGTGTTACTTGTTAGTGTGTATTTAGCTTCATTCATGCTGTTTTTTGGATCTCCGGTCCAACCAATATCACGGTGTGTTTGTTGCGTGTCAGACTCGGCTGTGGGCTGAGATATATAGTGTAGGGGGAGTGACGAAGCCTGTGGATGTACACGATTGATTTGCCACATGGCAAAGATGGTAAAGATGTGTTGGGTTGTATGGACTAGGACAAGGATCGGGGGGAAAAGTGGTGGTACAGTAGTTATTGGTATGTATTTTACTGTTTGACTGCAAATAATTGCATCTGCGTTAGGTATCTGTGTGTGTGTGTGTGTGTTTGTTTGCATGTGTGTGTGTGTGTGTTTGCATGTGTACATTTGCACACTTTACACGAGTATGCACTCATGTATGTGAATGAACTCTCTGTCTATATATCTTTATTTGTTTCTATCTATCTGTCCAGCTATCTCTCCTCTCTCTCTCTCTCTCTCTCTCTCTCTCTCTCTCTCTCCCTTCCCTCCCTCTCTCCCTCTCCCTCTCTCCCTCTCTCCCTCTCCCTCTCTCTCTCCCCGTCTCTATCTTGTCATGTGGTGAGTGATGGTGAGCTGTGTTCAAACTGACAGGCCACAGGAGAGGAGATCCCGCTCATCATCAGGAGCTGTATCAGGGTCATCAATCTCTATGGTATGTGTGTGTGTGTGTGTGTGTGTGTGTCTGTCTGCATGTATGCCTCTGTATGTGTGTGTATTCTGTGTGTGTGTGTGTGTTTGCATTTATGCCTCTGTATGTGTGTGTGTGTATTCTGTGTGTGTTTGCATGTATGCCTCTGTATGTGTGTATATTCTGTGTGTGTGTGTGTGTGTTTGTGTTTGCATGTATGCCTCTGTATGTGTGTGTATTCTGTGTGTGTGTGTGTGTGTTTGCATGTATGCCTCTGTATGTGTGTGTATTCTGTGTGTGTGTGTGTGTGTGTGTTTGCATGTATGCCTCTGTATGTGTGTGTATTCTGTGTGTGTGTGTGTGTTCGCATTTATGCCTTTGTATGTTTGTGTATTCTGTGTGTGTGTGTTTGCATGTATGCCTCTGTATGTGTGTGTATTCTGTGTGTGTGTGTGTGTGTGTGTGTGTTTGCATGTATGCCTCTGTATGTGTGTGTATTCTGTGTGTGTGTGTGTGTTCGCATTTATGCCTCTGTATGTGTGTGTATTCTGTGTGTGTGTGTGTGTGTGTGTGTTTGCATGTATGCCTCTGTATGTGTATGTATTCTGTGTGTGTGTGCATTTGCATTTATGCCTCTGTATGTGTATGTATTCTGTGTGTGTGTGTGTGTGTGTGTGTGTGTGTGTGTGTTTGCATTTATGCCTCTGTATGTGTGTATGTGTGTGCGTGTGTGTGTGAATGTATGTGTGTTGTGTATATTTGCTTTTATATCTCTGTATGTGTGTGTGTTCAGTGTGTATGTGTGCTCATGTGCATGTGTGTGTGTGTGTGTGTGTCTGTATGTTTGCAATTCTGCCTCTGTATATGTGTGTTCTGTGTGTGGGTGTGTGTGTGTGTGTGTGTGTAAACCAGTGTATGTTGTGTTTGTGTGTGTGTGTAAAACGGTGTATGTTGTGTGTGTGTGTGTCAGGTATGCATCACCAAGGTGTGTTCCGAGTCTCCGGAGCCCAGGTGGAGATCAACAACTTCAAAGCTGCCTTCGAGTCTGGTGAGAAAGAAAATGACATGCACACAAAAACAATGCTTGTTTCATAAACAAATAAATTTTTTTAAATAAAAAAACAATTGCATTGTGTCTGCTGCCGTTTTTGAACGAGATAACTGTTTCTTTGAAACCAGAGTAGACGGGCGCAATAGCCGAGTGGTTAAAGCGTTGGACTTTCAATCTGAGGGTCCCGGGTTCGAATCACGGTGACGGCGCCTGGTGGGTAAAGGGTGGAGATTTTTCTGATCTCCCAGGTCAACATATGTGCAGACCGGCTAGTGCCTGAACCCCCTTCGTGTGTGTATATGCAAGCAGAAGATCACATACGCACGTTAAAGATCCTGTAATCCATGTCAGTGTTCGGTGGGTTATGGAAACAAGAACATACCCAGCATGCACACTCCCGAAAACGGAGTATGGCTGCCTACACGGCGGAGTAAAAACGGTCATACACATAAAAGCCCACTCGTGCACATACGAGTGAACGTGGGAGTTGCAGCCCACGAGCGCAGATGAAGAAGAAGAAGAAGAAGAAACCAGAGTAGATTACAAAGAAGAAGAAAAAAATGATAACAACCCAACAGACTTTAGCCCTTTTGCTGCCGCTGAATAGTACGCACATCGCTACATCGCTGTCCTTCACTGTAACAATTGAGATTGCAGGTGAGGATGTAATAGCATTATTTTTTGAAGCAATTGCGTGTTTCGTATGTGAGTGTCAGTGTCAGTGAGTACAGTTCTGGATAGCTCAGCTGATCCCGTTACAGCAATTGTAAGCCAGAGCGTGAGAATCGGCTGGACCGGACGGGTCCTAGTGTTTCAATCTTTTTGCCTGTTGTCACACTGATCAGAGGTTCACGCATTGTCGCGCATTGACGCGCCATTGCTGCGCACTGTCGTGCACTCTCACCCTTTGTATCTGAAGAGATCAGAATAGAGAACCTCTGTGAAACGACCCTTGTGTGAGGTGTTCATTCCCTTTTCCTCCCCCTCTTGTTCTTCCTTACCCTCTTGTGGAAAACGCTGTATCGAAGATAGAACCCACCCCACAAACAACTACAACAAGGATGTCAGTCACCGTTCTTTGTTTGGACTTGATCCCTCCTGGGAATGTATTTCCTTTGTTCAGTGAATTGTGACACCACATATGGAACACACAGAAGGCAGTGATTATTGCACTCACTTCAAGGCAAGTCGCTCTGATCTCAATTCACCAAGATTCACCAGTCAGAGGGTTAAACACAGGAAACCAATGATGAGCACCCAAAGGCAGCTGTCCGTCGGCTCTGCCCAGGTAGGCAGCCTGTTGAGCAGATGGCCCTGTGTTCGTAAAGCTTGCAGCTTGGTCTCTTGACTGGGGATAGGCACTATATAGGTGTCAACAACAGTGATGATGATAATCTGGAACTGTTTGTACCTTCAGGTGAGGATCCATTGACCAAGGATAGGCACTATATAGGTGTCAACAACAGTGATAATGATGATAATCTGGAACTGTTTGTTCCTTCAGGTGAGGATCCATTGACCAAGGATAGGCACTATATAGGTGTCAACAACAGTGATAATGATGATAATCTGGAACTGTTTGTTCCTTCAGGTACGGATATCTTGACTGAGGATAGGCGCTAGGTATATCAGTGACAATGGTGATAATCTGGAACTGTTTGTTCCTTCAGGTACGGATATCTTGACTGAGGATAGGCGCTAGGTATATCAGTGACAATGGTGATAATCTGGAACTGTTTGTTCCTTCAGGTACGGATATCTTGACTGAGGATAGGCGCTAGGTGGGTATCAGTGACAATGGTGATAATCTGGAACTGTTTGTTCCTTCAGGTACGGATATCTTGACTGAGGATAGGCGCTAGGTGGGTATCAGTGACAATGGTGATAATCTGGAACTGTCTGATCCTTCAAGGAGAGGACCCTCTGGTGGACGTGGTGGATGCCAGCGACATGAACTCCATCGCTGGCGTCCTCAAGCTATACTTCAGGAAGCTGCCAGAACCCCTCTTCCCCCTACACCTCTTTGATGCCTTGGTGGAGTGCACACGTAAGTGGTGGTGTTGAGGGTGTGGGTGCCTGTGTGGGAAGGGGGTGTGGGTGTGTACATGGAGAAGTATGAAGGGGGGGTAGTGTGGGGGTGGGGTGGGGGTGTGTATGGATGTGTGTTGGTGTGTTTATGGGTGGTTTTGTGTGTGTTGGTGTGTATGTTGGGGTGTGGTGGTGTGGGTGTATGTTAGTGGGTGGGTGGGTGTGTGAGTGACAGAAGATGGGGTCAGTATATGTGTGTGTGTGTGTGATTGATGGGATTAGTGTGCTATCGGTTTGGTTGTTGATAAGAAAATTAATTTTTGAATTATTAAAATGATAATGATGATGATAATTAAAATGATAAATAAGTATAATTTATAACGCAATACATAAAGATAAAGACACACAGAAGACAGATGATATAGAAGCCAAGTAAACAAGTAGGTAAATAGATATGATTTATAATGGAATATAAAAAAAGACACAAGGTATGAAGTAAGACCTATGGACACAGGTCGTTTTCTTTTCAATCGCCAAAGACGTGGAACAAGCTCCCTGTTAACCTCCGTCATTCTGATTCCCTGTTATCTTTTAAATCTCGTCTCAAAACTCACCTTTTCCCTCAGCAATAAGTTCAATTGTGGCAGGTCCACTTCCTTTGCGTTAGCTGTGCTTGACTATGTGTGTATACCTATGTATGTGTACATAACTACATGCATGTATACGAATGTGTATTGTGCGTGCGTGTGTTTATGTAAGTTTGTGCCTGCCTATGTGTGCGTATGTGTTAGAGTAGCTGTTAGATACACATGAATGTTAAAATGTATGTATGCATTGTGTGTGTGTGTGTGTGCATGCGTGTGTGTGTGTGTGTGTGTGTGTGTGTGTAGTCACATTTTGGTGTGTGTATGTAACATAGATATAATGTTTTATGTTAAAAGCGTTTTTTGTAAAGCACCTAGAGCAGATTTCTGGATCGTGTGCTATATAAGTATCCATTATTATTATTAAGAAGACCAGCAGTAAAAGTTACAGGCTGACGGCTGGTGACAGCCAGAGAAGCAAGTGATGCAGCAGTCAATGTGTGTGTGTGTGTGTGTGTGTGTGTGTGTGCGTGCGCGTGTTGCTTGTTGCAGGGGAGTGCGGTGTGCAAAGACGACTGGACCGCATCAGGGATCTGCTGGCCACTCTGCCTCGCTCCATCTTTGTCGTCATGAGATACCTCTTCGCCTTCCTCAACCAGTCAGTCACCTGTGTGTGTGTGGTTGTGTGTGTGTGTGTGGTTGTGTGTGTGTGTGTGGTTGTGTGTGTGTGTGTGGTTGTGTGTGTGTGTTGTTGTTGTTGTTGTTGTCTTCAGTTTAACGTCTTTCCACTTGAAGTGATATTAGACGGAAAAAAACCAAAAAAAAACCGTGGGGGTAGGGGTTGTGGGAGGGGGGTGGGGGTAAAAGTGTGTGTATGTGTGGAGGGTGAATAGGGAGAGACAACGCTAGGGAAAATGGAAACGTTATAGACGCCAACATCAAACAACTATAACAAATGTCCTATTGGACTACGCAGCAAACCTTCTGCAACAGCAAATAACATATTGGAATTGTTAATAACACATTCAAAAGAACTTTTGGTGAAGTCTGGTAAAAAACATTTTAGATTCTGACATTCGAATATTATATGGTTGCTAGATATATGTTCTCCACATACGCATCTAACATCTTTGCTGAACTTAGTTATAAAAGCTCTTTGTGTGTGTGTGTGTGCGTGTGCACTTTGCCATGCTCAGTTTTCATCATCATAGGATACCTCTTTGCCATCCTTAGCCAGTCATTCACCCTCTTTTTTTATCTTTTTTTTTTTCATGCTGCCTATGTGTGTGTGTGTTTGTGTGTTTCTTTGTCTGTGTGTGTGTGTTTGTGTGTTTCTTTGTCTGTCTGTCTGTGTGTGTGTGTCTCTTTGTGCATACTGGAAGGATTGCGATAAGAGGTTGAATTGACTAAACGATAACTGTTCTGTGATTGACAAATAGTAAAGAATGGTAACTCTCTCCACACACAAGGTACATGACTGCAAGCCAATGCTGCTTACGCTACCAATTCAGCTAGCACACAGGTGAATAAAAGGTACATTGGAACAAACCCAGACACTTCCCCAAAAAAAAGGAAGCGCCAGGCTTGCTCTTATACCGATCATTTGACATGTGCACACTGCAGCAATGACAGAAGAAATGTGCAAACACTAATTAGCTTTTATTCAAGACTGGCATAGCCTCTTTAATCCTGAACAAGCCACACAGAAAAACATGGACAATACAGAACAAAACACATGGTTGCCTCGGTGGTTTTTCAACTTGAAATGAATAAACATTGAGAGAGTGTACCCGCTCTTTACTGTTTGTTAATCATTTGATCTCCCGGCCTCATTGTTTATTAGTTTGAACTGTTCCATGGATTTATGTCGGTAGTTTCAGTTTCAGTAGCTCAAGGAGGCGTCACTGACAAATCCATATACGCTACACCACATCTGCCAAGCAGATGCCTGACCAGCAGCGTAACCCAACGCGCTTAGTCAGGCCTTGAGAAAAAAAAAAAAAGAAAAAAAAGGGTGAATAAATAATAGATAAATACATTAAAAAAAAAAAAAAAGAACTACTACTAATAATAATAATATGTATAAGGCGCAAAAACTTGATGATGTCAACTATAAGCGTACATAAATAAATAATAATTAAGAAAAAAAAAAAACAACAACAGGTAAATGGGTGCATTCGTACTGCTGCACGACAAACAAGCCTGAAGTGCTGAAAGGATGATGCAGGCGGGATGTGTTATGATGTTGTAATGAATTCTTTGTTCAAATTTTGTTTGGGTTGTTTTTTTTTCCTTGTCTCAAGCGGTTATATTTCACTAACATGAAGGTGCATACATACAAACAACTTTAACAAACTGTGAAGTAGACAGCATATCATAATATCAACTTGTAATGATGATGATGATGATGACAATTATTGCACAACAACAGCCTTAAATATGATAGTCCTCATAATGATAATAATAATAATGAGAACAGTGGTGATAAGAGTAATATTATAATAATAATAATAATAGTAACTATTGCAATAGAACAGCCTTGAACGTAATAGTTACCATCATCATCAAAATAATAATAATAATGATAATGGATAATAATGATGTTAAGGATGATAATTATTATTATTATTATAATCATAAAGATAAATATGGTAATGATGATGATTAGTATTATTATTATCATCATCATAATTATAACAGCTATTACAAAAGAACAGCCTGGAATATAATAGTCATCATTATCGTGAAAGTAATAATGACAATAATAATAATAATAATATTGATAACGATAATGATAACAGTAATAATGACAGTGATAATGATGATAGTAGTAGTAGTAGTAGTATAATAATGATACTAGTAACGATAATGATGATTACAATATTTAATCAGGAAAAGGAGACAAAGGAGAGGAAAGACCGACATTTGTTACTCTGCTTGACGGGCGCCATAGCCGAATGGTTAAAGCGTTGGACTTTCGATCTGAGGGTCCCGGGGTTCGAATCACGGTGACGGCGCCTGGTGGGTAAAGGGTGGAGATTTTTACGATCTCCCAGGTCAACATATGTGCAGACCTGCCAGTGCCTGAACCCCCTTCGTGTGTATACGCAAGCATAAGATCAAATACGCATGTTAAAAGATCCTGTAATCCATGTCAGCGTTCGGTGGGTTATGGAAACAAGAACACACCCAGTATGCACACCCCCGAAAGCAGAGTATGGCTGCCTACATGGCGGGGTAAAAACGGTCATACACGTAAAAAAAAAACCCACTCGCATATTTGTATTTGTATTTGTATTTCTTTTTATCACAACAGATTTCTCTGTGTGAAATTCGGGCTGCTCTCCCCAGGGAGAGCGCGTCGCTACACTACAGCGCCACCCTTTTTTTTTTTGTATTTTTTCCTGCATGCAGTTTTATTTGTTTTTCCTATCGATGTGGATTTTTCTACAGAATTTTGCCAGGAACAACCCTTTTGTTGCCGTGGGTTCTTTTACACGCGCTAAGTGCATGCTGCACACGGGACCTCGGTTTATCGTCTCATCCGAATGACTAGCGTCCAGACCACCACTCAAGGTCTAGTGGAGGGGGAGAAAATATCGGCGGCTGAACCGTGATTCGAACCGGCGCGCTCAGATTCTCTCGCTTCCTAGGCGGACGCGTTACCTCTAGGCCATCACTCCACATATATATATATACGAGTGAACGTGGGAGTTGAAGCCCACGAACGCAGAAGAAGAAGAAGAAGAAGAAGTGACTCTGCTTCTTTGTGCCCTCAGTCTGTCGGAGTACAGTGACGAGAACATGATGGACCCCTACAACCTGGCCATCTGCTTCGGCCCCACCCTCCTCCCCATCCCCCCGGACCGGGACCAGGTGACCTACCAGGCCTCGGTCAACGAGATCATCAAGACCATCATCATCCACCAGGAGGAGCTCTTCCCCAACGACGGGGGCGAGACCTACGAGAAGTGCATCCTGGAGAACAGCAGGTGGGTGGTGTGGGGTGGTTGGGGTGGGTTGTGGTGGTGTGAGTGATGGAGATATTGTTTGTGTGTTTTGAGTGGGTTTTTTTTTTTTTTGCCTCTTCGTAGTGTCAGTCCAGCTCGTCTGGTGAGTTGTTGCATCATCCTCGTCCAGATTCGGTCTGGAGAGCCATGGAGCTTGGTGTGCGGTTGGGGTTGGCCACAGATTGCAACAGCGTTTGATGAATCTTTTGATATTTTTTGAATTTAGATCTGTATTTGTTCACACAGATTTTAGCTCACACTCGTATATATACAGAGAACTGAGAATATGGGCTCTGAGCAAAAAGCAAAATATGTTTTTTTTTATATATTGAGTTTAGAACTGTATTTGTACACAGAGATATCAGCTCACACACGCACACGCGCACGCGCATGTACACACGCACACACGCACACGCGCGTGTGCACACCCACACACACACACACACACCTGCTCACACAAACACACACGCGCCCACGCACACACACACACACACACACACACACACACACACACACACACACACATACACACACACACACACACACACACACACACACACACACACACACCCACTCATACATGCACACCCACGCACACACACACACCCACTCACACATGTGCACACGCACACAGACACACACACACACACACACACACACACTCACACACACACACACACTCACACACACACACACACACACACACACACACACACACACACGCACACAACTGAAAACTGAACTGAGCAAACAGTGTCGGTATGTCACAGCAGCCCAATCTTATTTGCCCTCAGGAGCTAAACGGTCAAGTGAATGTGTCATGAACTGTTTTGTAGTGTGTGTAGTTGGACAGTCCTGATACAGCCCTGTGCGGTCAGCTGGGCAATAAACAACTACAATAATATTGATGATAATGACGGGCGCAGTAGCCAAGTGGTTAAAGCGTTGGACTGTCAATCTGAGGGTCCCGGGTTCGAATCACGGTGACGGCGCCTGGTGGGTGAAGGGTGGAGATTTTTATGATCTCCCAGGTCAACATATGTGCAGACCTGCTAGTGCCTGAACCCCCTTCGTGTGTATATGCAAGCAGAAGATCAAATACGCACGTTAAAGATCCCGTAATCCATGTCAGCGTTCGGTGGGTTATGGAAACAAGAACATACCCAGCATGCACACCCCCGAAAACGGAGTATGGCTGCCTACATGGCGGAGTAAAAACGGTCATACACGTAAAATCCCACTCATGTGCATACGAGTGAACGTGGGAGTTGCAGCCCACGAACGCAGAAGAAGAAGAAGAAGATGATGATGATAATAATGATAACAGGAGAGCCCTGCATGTTCCCCTACACTGTGCTGTTGCAGGAACACGATCTGCACAGCTGACGAGGACGATGAAGATGAAACCAGCTCCATTCCCAGCGATGACGATGAAGGTGAGGGCAGGGCTCAGGGAGGGAGGGAGGGGGGACACAAACAGAAAAGTTTCTCTCGCTGCAGTGTAGGGCTGGGTGGCATGGAGGGATCATTGCAGTGCTGAGTTTTCTTAGCGTTAAGAGCATTCCCAAGACCACGCTGTATCCATGATGACGATACAGATATGTATATATAGTGCCTATCTTCGGTCAGAGACCAAACTCAAAGTGCTTTAGAAACACAGGGTCATTTACACAGCAGGCTGCCTACCTGTGTAGAGCCATCTGAAAGCCGCCATTTTGGCGCCCCTCATTTGTTTCCACTTGTTATTCAGTCAGGTTTTATTCACACAGGCACACACACTCTACACAGACATGTAACATTTTTTACACGTACGACTGGTTTATTTATTTACCCCGCAATATAGCCAGCCATACTCCCATTTTCGGGGGGGGTATGCATGTTGGGTATGTTCTTGTTTCCATAACCCACTGAAGGCTGACATGGATTGCAGGATCTTTAACTCACTCAGTACGGCCAGTCCTCTCTTCTCCTCTACACAGACCCCTCGCGGATGTCCAGTGGGTGTCTGAATGACCCAACCTTTAGCTTCCGTCGTAAGAACTGTGGTATTCTTTGTCAACATTCACCTCTTCAGTATAAGAGCCTTCCGCTTGCAATATTTTGATGATGGTAATTGGGGTGAAACGCTGTTAACGTCGTCTCTTTCGCCGTTCGTATGGAAAGAGTTAATGCACATATTTGATCTGCGTGTGTATGCGCACAAAGGGGGCATGACTGCGTTGATGCATGCTGCACCACGTCTTCCAGGCAGATGCCTCAGCAGCAGCAGCAGCAGCATTGCCCACCTTGCCAGTCAGGCCTTGAGTGTGTGCATGTATATTTGTGTAGTAAGCAGAGTGGATTTCTTTTTCAGATTTTTTTTTTTTTTTTTTTTTTGCTGGAGGACATCACTTTTGTTGCCATGGGTTCTTTTTCAGTGCTCCAGGTGCGTGCTATACGTGGTTTATTGTCCAGTCTACTAATGACTAGACACTCAGTTTGATTTTCCAGTCAAACTTTGTATTTGTATTTTGTATTTGCATTTCTTTTTATCACAACAGATTTCTCCTGTGTGAAATTCGGGCTGCTCTCCCCAGGGAGAGCGCGTCGCTACACTACAGCGCCACCCATTTTTTTGTATTTTTTTTCCTGCGTGTAGTTTCATTTGTTTTTCCTATCGAAGTGGATTTTTCTACAGAACTTTGCCAGGAACAACCCTTTTGCTGCCGTGGGTTCTTTGACGTGCGCTAAATGCATGCTGCACATGGGACCTCGGTTTATCATCTCATCCGAATGACTAGCGTCCAGACCACCACTCAAGGTCTAGTGGAGGGGGAGAAAATATCGGCGGCTGAACCGTGATTCGAAACCAGCGCACTCAGATTCTCTCGCTTCCAAGGCGGACGCGTTACCTCTAGGCCATCACTCCCCTCAAACTTGGGAGAAAGGGTGAGAGTGGGAAGTGAACTCAGACCCTCATGGACAATACACTGGAGACAACTAACTCTTAACTCTTTCCATACGAACGGCGAAAGAGACGACGTTAACAGCGTTTCACCCCAATTACCATCATCAAAATATTGCAAGCGGAAGGCTCTTATACTGAAGACGTGAATGTTGACAAAGAATACCACAATTCTGATGATGGAAGCTAAAGGTTGGGTCGTTCAGACACCCACTGGACATCCGAGAGGTCTGTGTAGAGGAGAAGAGAGGACTGGCCGTACTGAGTGAGTTAATGCTGAGCAGACTTAGTTAAGCAAGGGTGGCTCATGCAACCCAGTCGTGCACGACAGCGAGATGGGGATTTGAACCCAGACCCTCACAGACACTGTATTTGGCTCTTGTTCATCAGTTTTTTTTCCCGACCTTTCCATCTTAGGTCTTTTCTTTTTAAGCTAGTTTTTTGGAATGTTGCTGATAATTGTCGATACTGTGTTCCTCTGTTCCTAGCAATGAATCATGTCATTTATACATTTGATGCTTGAAGGACGTTAGAGTCCTCTGATTGGCCAGTTGTGGCAGAGACTACCACCTAATCTGTTTGCCAGAATTGACGTTATGTTGTCAGCTTGTGTATGTGGGTGGGTTGGTGTGTGTATGTGTGTGTGTACTGAGAGAGAGAGAGAGAGAGAGAGATAGGAAAAAGAATAAAGATAACAAACGGAAGTTGTCATTGTTGCTATCAGGTTGTCATGCATATCTGTGTCTGTGTTTGTTCCTCAGAAAGCTGACTTTATTAAGTCAAGAAATCGAGTATGATCTTGAGATACATGTTTACCACCCCTCTACCCCCTCCTCTTCCTCCCCAGCCCCCCCCCCACCCCCCCCACCCCCCCACTGCCACATCCCACACCCCACAATAAAAAAAAACAAAAAAAACAATCTTGAAATTTAATCCCATATTCACAATTTAGTGTTGCCTGATGCATTGTGGAAATGTAAGTCAGTTGTAAGCATAATTACATGTATACAGCATTGTGAAATGTTAGTGGACTGTAACTCTGTGTGTGTGTGTTTATGTGTGTGTGTGTGTGAGAGAGAGAGAGACTGTATGTAAAGTAAATAGCAATCTGTAAACATACTCAAAGGTGAGCTTGTTACCTTTCAGGTTCTGTGTTTGGTAAGACCCCATTACTGTGTACTCCAAACACTCTGTTGTTATCCGGATTTGGTTCATCGCTGATCAGCTTTTTAATGCATGTTTTAGTATCATCATCATCATCATCATCATCACTTTCATCGTCAGTATTATTGGTTATTATTATTATTATTATTTCATTATGTATTCCTGGAGTTATTAGAAGTATAGTCACTGAAACCACTTTTGGCCACATGACCAGTTTTGTCAGATAAAGTCACAACTGTGTGTGACAGATAGTTTTCTTGTTCAAAGATGAAATTTGCACATAATTCACTTCTTTAGTTCCTTGCCACAAAAGCAAACCAAGGGACACAACTTTAACAAACACAACAATGAAATTAAAGTTGACACGGTAACAGTTAAAAGTAATTATAATGGCAACATATGAAAAGGTTTTGGTTTTGGTTTTTGGTTTTTCTGCAAGTACTATTCATTTTGAAGGTATTCACTGGCAGATTGGGCAAAGCACAAAATGTTCCGCAGGCAAACAAGTAATATATATATATATATATATATATATATAAAGGGCAGTCTCCTTTATATGACACGCATATTGTTTCTGTTTGGGCAAGATCCAAGCCCTGAGTAACTTGATATAAGGACGCCAGCCAGTATACGTTTCTAAACTCAACTCTTACCTTCTGTTTGAGTTGAGCGCATTAGGTCCAAGATTCTTTGATGGAGAGGGGAAGGGGTTGGGGGAGGGGGGGTGCGGGGGGGGCGGGGGGGTAAGGGAGTATTTTTGGTCACGGTTTGAGATCTCTTGTTGTTATGTTTCAAAAGGATGTTCACTGCAGATTTACAGTCTTGTCTTGTTGTTTACCCTGTAGTTTTTAGCAGGTTTTAACTCATTCCATCCAGTGCCTGTGTACAGCTTGGGCACCGCTGCACGTAGCTTTGTGCCCACGCCGCCGATGCTGAGCAGATCCTGCAAATCAAACTGATTGTTTGACCTTTCAGCTTATTATAAACAGCTAGGGAAAGGAAACACACTGATTGTTCAACTGTTCAACTAGCCATAAACAGCTAGGGTAGGGACATAAACTAGTTGTTCAGCCTTTCAACTAATTATATACAGCTAGGGAAGGGACGTAAACTGATTGTTCAACCTTTCAGCTAACTTTTAACAACTAGGGAAGGGACATAAACTGATTGTTCAACCTTTCAGCTAATTTTTAACAACTAGGGAAGGGACATAAATTGATTGTTCAACCTTTCAGCTAATTTTTAACAACTAGGGAAGGGACATAAATTGATTGTTCAACCTTTCAGCTAACTTTTAACAACTAGGGAAGGGACATAAACTGATTGTTCAACCTTTCGGCTAAATTTTAACAACTAGGGAAGGGACATAAATTGATTGTTCAACCTTTCAGCAAACTTTTAACAACTAGGGAAGGGACGTAAACTGATTGTTCAACCTTTCAGCTAACTTTTAACAACTAGGGAAGGGACATAAACTGATTGTTAGACCTTCCAGCTAATTTTAAGGAAGGGACAGACTGATAGTTTCGCCTTTCTACAAATTATAAACAGGTGGGGAAGGGACGTAAACTGATTGTTCAACCTTTCAACTAATTTCAGGGAATGGACAAGCTGATCGTTTCATCTTTCAACAAATTATGAATTCCTAGTAAAACCTCTAGCAAAGTGGACATAAAACTGGTTGTTTGACCTTCCAACTGATTTTAGGGAAGGGACAAACTGGTTTTTTTCATCTTTCAACTCATTATGAACTACTAGTGAAGCTACTAGCAAAGGGACATAAACTAGTTAATTATAAACAATTAGGGAAGTAACAGAACTCTTGACAAATCGGTGACAAATGTGAGGGCTGTCTGAGCATTTTCAAGCTCTTTTTCTGGGTTTTCTTTATGATCATGGAAAGAGGTGTTGGGCTA
>NC_134900.1:30194869-30297369 GCF_041734735.1 Babylonia areolata
CTCTCTCTCTCTCTCTCTCTCTCACTCATCCACCCTCCTCCCTCCCTCCCCCCTCACCCCCTCTCTCTCTTTCAGCATGCGATAATAATAATAATGATGATGGGGGGACCGTCGTGCGTGCAGAGTCCGTGCGAGAGGCGGTGGCCCTGCACGACTACGAGGGCCGGTCAAGCCGAGAGCTGTCGTTCAAGAAGGGGGAGACGCTGGTGCTGTACACGCAGGCCTCGGTGGACTGGTGGGAGGGGTGCTGTCACGGGCAGGAGGGGCTGGTGCCGGACAAGTACATCACCTTCAGACATCCACTGTGAGTCTGCTGCTGGGGGGGGGGGGGGGGGGGGGGGGGGGGGGGGGGGGGGGGGCTGTGTCTGTCCTGTGAGTCTGCTGGGCGGGGGTTGGGGGTGGGGGGGGGGTGGGGGGGGGGGGTGTCTGTCCTGGTGCTTTAGTTTAGCTTTGGCTGTCTTCACTTTTAGCTCTCTTTTTTTAGCTTTTTAGCTGTCTTTTAGTTTCAGCTCTTTTTAGCTGTCTCAGGTTTCAGCTTTCTCTAGCTTTAGCTTTTAGCTCCCCCCCCTTTTTTTTTTTTTTAGCTATAGCTCTTTCAGCTTTAGCTCTCTTTAGCTTTAGCTGTCTTTGGCTGTAGCTCTTTTTAGTTTTAACTGTCTTTTGCTCTGTCTTCAGCTCTCTTTAGCTGTAGTTCCCGTTTAGCTTTGGCTGTCTTTTTACCTTTAACTCTCTTTTAGCTTTAGCTCTGTTTTAGCTTTAGCTCATCTATCTGTGGCTGTAGCTTTAGCTGTCTTTTACCTTTAACTCTCTTTTAGCTTTAGCTCTGTTTTAGCTTTAGCTCCTCTATCTGTGGCTGTAGCTTTAGCTGTCTTTTACCTTTAACTCTCTTTTAGCTTTAGCTCTGTTTTAGCTTTAGCTCATCTGTCTGTGGCTGTAGCTTTAGCTGTCTTTTACCTTTAACTCTCTTTTAGCTTTAGCTCTGTTTTAGCTTTAGCTCATCTGTCTGTGGCTGTAGCTTTAGCTGTCTTTTACCTTTAACTCTCTTTTAGCTTTAGCTCTGTTTAGCTTTAGCTCATCTATCTGTGGCTGTAGCTTCAGCTAGCTGTCTTTGGCTTACAGCTAGGAGGGATTGGTGCCCAAAAAAACATTGCACTTTTAACTCTCTCCATTCGAACGGCGAAAGAGACGACGTTAACAGCGTTTCATCCCAATTACCATCATCAAAATATTGCAAGCAGAAGGCTCTTATACTGAAGAGGTGAATGTTGACAAAGAATACCACAGTTCTGACGACGGAAGCTAAAGGTTGGGTCATTGAGACACCCACTGGACATCCGAGGGGTCTGTGTAGAGGAGAAGAGAGGACTGGCCGTACTGAGTGAGTTAATACCTCCTGTAAGTCAGAGGGGGAGGGGGAAAGTGAATGAACATCTCTGTCGTTCTGCTCTTTAGTTTTTAGCTGTCTTTAGCTCTTTCTCTCTCTCTGTCTCTCCTTTCTGGCTGTCTTTAGTTTTAGTTCTTTAGTGAGTGAACATCTCTGCCATTCTTCTCTTTAGTTTTAGCTGTCTTTAGCTCTTTCTCTCTCTTTCTCCTTTCTGGCTGTCTTTAGTTTTAGTTCTTCAGTGAGTGAACATCTCTGTCGTTCTGCTCTTTAGTTTTAGCTGTCTTTAGCTCTTTCTCTCTCTTTCTCCTTTCTGGCTGTCTTTAGTTTTAGTTCTTCAGTGAGTGAACATCTCTGTCGTTCTGCTCTTTAGTTTTAGCTGTCTTTAGCTCTTTCTCTCTGTCTCTCCTTTCTGGCTGTCGTTAGATTTAGTTCTTTAGTGAGTGAACATCTCTGTCGTTCTGCTCTTTAGTTTTAGCTGTCTTTAGCTCTTTCTCTCTCTCTCTCCATTCTGGCTGTCTTTAGTTTTAGTTCTTCAGTGAGTGAATATCTCTGTCATTCTGCTCTTTAGTTTTAGCTGTCTTTAGCTCTTTCTCTCTCTCTCTCTCCTTTCTGGCTGTCTTTAGTTTTAGTTCTTCAGTGAGTGAACATCTCTGTCGTTCTGCTCTTTAGTTTTAGCTGTCTTTAGCTCTTTCTCTCTCTCTCTCTCCATTCTGGCTGTCTTTAGTTTTAGCTGTCTTTAGCTCTTTCCATCAGGCACAGTCTGCAAGTTTGTGGATGTGTCTGTCCTTCTATGCTTTTTTTTTTTTTTTTTTTTTCCTTAGCCGTCTTTAGCTCTTTTAGCTCTCTCCTTTTGTCTGTGTGTACCTGTTTCTCTCCGTCTGACACACATGTATGTGGAGTGATGGCCTAGAGGTAACGCGTCCGCCTAGGAAGCGAGAGAATCTAAGCGCGCTGGTTCGAATCACGGCTCAGCCGCCGATATGTTCTCCCCCTCCACTAGTCCTTGAGTGGTGGTCTGGACGCTAGTCATTCGGATGAGAGGATAAACCGAGGTCCCATGTGCAGCATGCACTTAGCGCACATAAAAGAACCCACGGCAACAAAAGGTTGTTCCTGGCAAAAATTCTGTAGAAAAATCCACTGTGATAGGAAAAACAAATAAAACTGCACGCAGGAAAAAAATACAAAAAAATGGGTGGCACTGTAATGTAGCGACGCGCTCTCCCTGGGGAGAGCAGCCTGAATTTCACACAGAGAAATCTGTTGTGATAAAAAGAAATACAAATACAGAACAAATACAGTAATAGCAGGGAATGGTGCCAGGCAAGCACACCAGCTTCACACACACACACACACACACACACACATACACACACACACACACACACACACACACACAACACAACACAACACAACACAACACAACACAACACAACACACACACACACACACACACACAACACAACACAACACAACACAACACAACACAACACAACACAACACAACACACACACACAACACAACACAACACAACACAACACAACACAACACACACACACACACACACACACACACACACACACACACACACACCCCTGTAAGCCCCCTTGGTCCTGTCAACTGCACACAAAAAAAAAAAACTTCTTTGGAAACTTTGTGGTAGTGAAATGAATTGGGATATGGAAGAAGTGGCCTGAGTGTATATTGGTGCACATATGTGCATGCATGTGTGTGTGTGTGTGTGTGTGTGTGTGTGTGTGTGTGCATGCATGCATGTGTGTGTGTCTTGATTTCTTCCTGCTTTGATATTTATCCATTTAATGTGATTTTTAGGTTAAAGAAAAGAAGAAAAGCCCCACTTCTGTAAGTATTTGGTTATGGGACTGTTTTGTAAAGATGAAACGTTACAGATAGAGAGGTTGGTGAGTCAAAGATGTTTTGAACAATTTTTTTTTTTTTTCTGACTGTATTATAATACATTGCTCTGGAATTTCATTGTCGAGAAAATGTTCAGGTTTGATTTTTTTTTTTTTTTTTTTTTTTTTTTTTTTTTTTTTGTTATGTTCACAAATGCATGTAAAAGTTTTTTTGTTTATGTCAGCGTTGATTCATCTAATGTGTGAATGGTCACGTTCTGTTTAAACATGCATGCTTCATGGACCTGCACTCAGGAGGTCACTGGGTTTTTTGGTTGGGTGGTTCATCCCCACGTCGGGTCAGAGTGATGGAAACTAAAAACTTCCCCTCCTCTCTATATCTCTGTCCCTCTCCCTCTCTCTCTCTGTCTCTCTCTCTCACTCCCTCTCTCTCTGTCCCTCTCTCTCAGTCCCTCTCTCTCTGTCTCTCTCTGTGTCTGTCTGTCTCTGTCTCTCTGTCTCAGTCCCTCTCTCTCTGTCTCTCTCTCTCTGTCCCTCTCTCTCAGTCCCTCTCTCTCTCTATGTCTCTCTCAGTCCCTCTCTCTCTCAGTCTCTCTCTCTCTCTCTATGTCTCTCTCAGTCCCTCTCTCTCTCTGTCTCTCTCTCTCTCTGTCCCTCTCTCTGTTTCTCTTTCTCTGATGGAAACTGAAAACTTCCCCTCCTCTCTATAACTCTGTCCCTCTCTCTCAGTCCCTCTCTCTCAGTCCCTCTCTCTCTCTCTCTCTGTCTCTCTCTCTCAGTCCCCCCCCTCTCTCTCTCCCTCTCTCTCTCTCTCTCTGTCTCTCTGTCTCAGTCCCCCCTCTCTGTCTCTCTCTCTGTCAGTCCCTCTCTCTCAGTCCCTCTCTCTCTCTCTCTCTCTCTCTCTCCACCCCCTGTCTACACATACACATCTTTCTTCCTGCCCATCTCTCTCTCTTTTTCTCTCTCTGTCTTTATCCCCACTCTGCGTATGCACACACATGCACACACATACACATGCACACATACATGTGCACACACATACACATGCACACATACACGTGCACACACATACACATGCACACACATACACATACACACATACACGTGCACACACATACACATGCACACACATACACATGCACACACATGCACACACATGCACACACATACACATACACACATACACGTGCACACACAACACACATGCACACACACACACATGCGCACACACACAACACACATGCACACACACATACACATGCACACACATACACATGCACACACACACACATGCACACACACACACACATGCACACACACACATGCACACACATACACATGCACACACATACACATGCACACACTCTTTCTATTCCTCTCTTGTCTGTCTGTCTGTCTCTCTCTCTCTCTGCTTCTCTTCCCTCTCATCCCTTTCACTCCGCTATCTCTCTTGTCAAAACATGGACAGTAGATGTGTGTGTGTGAGACCTGTGTTGTGTTGTGTTGGTTTGAACAGTATGAACCTAGCGATGTGTTCCAGAGGAAGAGGTTAGAAAACTGGTCGGTAAGTGTGGTGCTTGTGTGGAATCTCCTCCCCTGTTCTGTTGGACTAACACACAAAGATGGTTTGTTTTTTGTTTGTTTTTTTACTGTTAAACAAAATACAGGGTTTTGTTACAGTCTGAAAAAAACACGAGAGAACCATTTCCAGGGCTGGAAAAGTCCTGGCCAGTACCATTCAACAAAGAGTTTGGTACATTTATAAAAAAATAAAATAAAATAAAAAAAACACTTTTTTTTTCCTAATCTTCACATTCTTTAAATGGACATCCCTGTCTCTGTGATGAAGGCATCTGTACACTGAACAAACACGAAAATGATGAAAATTGAACACTGATACCAGAATTCAAGAGTCTTTCATCAGTGGTGTAACAGATGAAGTTTTATGTGAATATGTATATATGTTCTGTTTGGCTTTGTATTTGGTATTGAAATATTTGCCTGGTCTGGAAAAGGTCATATCGCAAGTTTCTTTTTTCCTTTTTTGTTGGGTTTTATGTTGCCTAAAGGTATTGGTTTGACATTAATTCACACGATTTGCAGTATAATATTCTCATTCTAGTTGTGCTTACATTTGTGTGTGTGTGTGTGTGTGTGTGTGCGCGCGCACGCGCGTGTGCTCCCATTTACAATCCTACAAGTGGTCCCTCAGGATGTTTGTGTGTGTGCACATTTCACATGTTATTTAAATTGAAGATTTTCGTGTGTGTGCATAACAGTTCTAAATCAGCACCTGGTGTGCACCTGCAGAAAAAAAAAAAAAGAATAGATAATGATTCAGGATATCCTTTGTTGCGTCATATCTCGACTGTTGGCCGCTGTTCTTTCTCTGTCTCTGGACCTTGCAATTGGAATGAACTTCCTCTTTCGCTTCGTCAAGTCTCCACACTCGGCTCTTTCAAGTCTGGCCTTAAAACCCACCTCTTCCCAAAATAGCCTCCCTTCCCTGCCTCTTCCTTGTCTTTAGTTTCTCCGGTTTTAGAGTTGTGAGAGTTATGCGTGCGTGAGAATGACTGGTGTCTATGCACAAGATTCAGCGCTATATAAGTACCATTATTATTATTATTATCTTCCGTCATTCATTTCTTAATGTCTGAAATGATCACTTCAACAGCACAAAAAAAGAAAGGATAAATGCTCCATAATTATTGTAAGACACCAAAAAGAACTATTTGATTGAATCTTTCAAATCCTTGAATACAGCCGAACACTATATATGATGTGTATTTTCTTTTCTTCAAGAAAACTGGGGCTTGAACTGTAAAACAAACATCCACACTGCTTTTTTTTTTAGGATTATTGTTTTTCTCACGTGCGAGCCTGTGTGTGAGGGTGTAGGTATGTTAGTGATTTGTGGCTTTATCTATGTATGTCTTGAATTGGACTAGTTAGGTATATCCAGTATTGAAATTTAAATAGAGAAAAATCTATCTTTCTGCTTACATACATCCGGTATTGAATGAAGAAAAATATATCTTTCTACAGTTTTAGAAAGAATTTGTAATAATGTGGTATGGAATGACTTACAGAATGATTTTGTTGTTGTTGTTGTTGTTGTTGTGATGCAGTGACCAAAATAGTAACCCGAAGATGTAAAATTTGAAAAGGAAAAAAAAAAAAATCATCAGTTCTGAAAGAAAGGAAAATGCATCTTACAGAATTGGGGATGTTGATCACTGAAGGTCTGTGACAAGAGTTTCTCTGTGCGTGTTGTGTGCATTGACATGGTACATTCTGACTGATCTCAGTGTCAGATTATTTCTTCACAGAATTTTGCTCTTTTTCCTACGCAGACAGTTTCAGTTTTCAGTTTCAGTAGCGCAAGGAGGCGTCACTGCGTTCGGACAAATCCCTATACGCTACACCACATCTGCCAAGCAGATGCCTGACCAGCAGCGTAACCCAACGCGTTTAGTCAGGCCTTGAGAAAAAAAAAAGAAAAAAAAAGAAAAATACATAATAAGAACTACTACTACTAATAATAATGATATGTACAAGGTGCAAAAACTTGATGAAGTCAACTATAAGCGTACAAAATAAAATAAAATAAAATAAATATATATATAAAAAATAACTAGCTAAATGACTAACTAAATAGATAATTTTTTTTTAATAAAAATAAATAATAATAATAATAATAATGATGATGATAATAATAATAAAATAAATAAATAAACAAACAAGATAAATAAATAAAAAAGACAACAATGATGACAAATAAGCAAACAAATGTAAAAAAAAAAAAAAAAAAACGCAGACACACACCCACATATACACACACACATGCATAATAGTTTCAGTAGTTTCAGTAGCTCAAGGAGGCGTCACTGCGTTCGGACAAATCCATATACGCTACACCACATCTGCCAAGCAGATGCCTGACCAGCAGCGTAACCCAACGCGCTTAGTCAGGCCTTGAGATGCGTTATAGATACGCACCAAACATGCAGTTTCACAGATATGAAAGCACAGTCAAATACACATAAACGTACATGCAGACACTGTCTCATATCTCTACGTTGATTGCCCCATGCAAGTGTTTCAAAAGTTTTTCTTCTTCTGATCCTCGTTAGAGGAATGCTTTTTCTTTTTTCTTTTTTTCGTTTTTTTTTTTTCTTTTTTTATTGATCTTTGACAAAAAATACACTAAATGCAACACAAGAAACGACATAAATCTATTTACACATCTCAACAATGTAGTGGATTCGCAAGAACGCACAAATTGCACATGTGCACGTTAATGTGCACACAACCCCACTCCCCCCCCCCCCCCCCCAACCTCCATGAGTTTATGCAGACAGTAATGCACCTCGCTTCATTTACTGTGTCCATTCATTGTTGGTCTAATCAGACCAGTTTTCTTCTTCTTCTTCTTCTTCTTCTGCGTTCACTCGTATGCCTCACGAGTGGGCTTTTACGTGTATGACCGTTTTTACCCCGCCATGTAGGCAGCCATACGCCGTTTTCGGGGGTGTGCATGCTGGGTATGTTCTTGTTTCCATAACCCACCGAACGCTGACATGGATGACAGGATCTTTAACGTGCGTATTTGATCTTCTGCTTGCATATACACACGAAGGGGGTTCAGGCACTAGCAGGTCTGCACATATGTTGACCTGGGAGATCGTAAAAATCTCCACACTTTACCCACCAGGCGCCGCCACCGTGATTCGAACCCGGGACCCTCAGATTCACAGTCCAATGCTTTAACCACTCGGCTATTGCGCCCGTCAGACCAGTTTTCTACTTTTGGTTGATAATTAATCTAGAACAAGAAAGCTCACTCTTTAACAGATATATGTCATGCAAACACATACACAATGCATGCACACATGTACATATATGTATATAAGCATGTACATAATGTAAACATTTGCTTACAGTGATTGTAATGACTTTTTTAAGGGAACCACTTTTTGTAGAAACTAGTGTATGTCTGCAAGGGCCTTGCAGATGACCGCAACAGATAGAGAAGCACTCTCAAAAATCAGCTACGGATTGGTGAGGACAAACTGTCAGCTGCTGCAGCAGAAAAGCGAGCTCGCAGAAAAGGGACGGCAGCCGACAGACCAGCATCAGCTTACCTGTGTGATCGGTGCGACAGAGACTGTCTCTCTCGCATCGGTCTCTACAGTCACAGTCCCTTCACTATATTTTAATATAATTACTGATTTGTTCAGTGTTTGTTTTGTTTCCCCTTTTTCGTTTTTCACCGAGAATAGATTGTCAAGGCCCTGTCGGCGATTTGGGTCATGCAAAGATCTGTCGTCTGCCTTTTTTTTTTTCTTTTTCCTCCAGCAGATGTTATGTAGCATATGTGGATCCTGTCCAAACACACTCTGAGACACGTCCAAGAAACTGAAACGGAAACTGAAGCCATGTTGTGTGTGGGTGTGTTCCAGGAGAGATGAGGGGCGGACGGGCAGCCAGACGACGGATGACCGAAGCAGCTCCACCCCCTCCCTCGTCCCCCGCACCCTGGTCCGCCAGGCCAGCACCGAGTCGGCCGGGGAGCCTGCCGACCGCCCTGTGCTGCCCTCTGTACCTCCACAGACCCACATCGTCGTCAGGGAGACGGGGGATGTTGTGAGGGAGGCAGACATCATCCGCAGGACGGACATCTTCAGGGAGACGGAGGTGATCCGAGAGACGGACATCCTGGGTGTGGACAGTCCCGACCAGGCTCCGCCTGCCGGGTTGTTCGCCCCTGCTGGGACTGGGACTGGGGGAGTGGGGGTGACGACGATGGTTCAGGACATGAGCTCCAGCGCTTCAACGGGCAGCGACCTGTCCCCGATCCAGGAGGACCACGAGGTGAATCCCCCACCCCTCACCATCCTCCCCTCCACCACCTCCACCAGCTCCACCACCACCACCAACATCCCCGCTGCCCCCTCCATGACCACCTCCTTCATCGTCTCCCAGCAGCAGCCAGCGGCGATGGACTCCTCCTACCACTCGTCGTCCACCATGGACTCTTCCACGTCCTGCATGTCCAGCTCCACGGCCGACTCCTTCCTGGGCCAGTCCACCTCCTCCATGGACTCCTCCCACACCTCCACCACCTCCTCCACCACGGCTGACTCCTCCTCCTCCCCATCCCTGACGGACTCAGCAGCGGACGAGCTGTCGCTGGACATTGACCATGCCCTGGAGGAGGTGATGGCGGGGCTTAAGTCACTGGAGATGCAGCAGAAGTCGGACAAGCGCATGAGCCTCCCCGTGGTCAAGCTGAAGCAGACGCCTAAGCACACGCCTGACCTGGTGCTGGACCTACCTGAGGGTTCGAACTCGCCCTCGTCCTCACAGGACTCCAGCGACCAGGACAGCCCCACCACGGCCGCGGAGACCTTCGCCAAGTCCAACCAAGGAACGCTGAAGAAGGCCGACGCCCCCATCGTCGTTGGCGCCCCCTCCCCCTCCCCCACACCACCACCACCACCGTCCGTTCCCACCCGTACTTCTAGTCTAGGGTCAGGGTCACCATTTCACCGCACGGTGTCTCCTACCCCCGAAGCGGTGGGTCGAGGCAGCATCTCCAGCGAGCCAGGGGACCTGGGGCGGGAGCGACATGTCCAGGCACTGGTGTCCTCCTTCGCCGCTTCGGCCTACAACCGTAGCCACCACCAGTCCAGTCTTCCCAGCATGCTCCAGTCCAGCATCTACCAGTCACCAGGTGCGCCGCTGGAGCCCAGAACAAGCCCACACAAATCCGGCGAGCACCCGGCAAGCACACACCAGATCAGCACGTACCAGTCGAGTGTGCTGCAAGGTGGTGGTCCGCTCCAGACAGGCACACACCCGTCCAGCGTGCATCAGCCCAGCAGGTTTCAGGCAGGGCCCCCCCTCTCCCACCACCACCACCCTCTTCACCACCACCAGCACCACCAGCCGCCCGGCAGCGTACAGACACAGCCGCTGGTGTCTCAGTCTGAACTCAGTCGCCGCGTCCCCGGCCGGGCCAGTTTTGGGGGCACCAGCTCCACCCGGGCCCCCCCTCTGGGCAGGGGTGAGGGGGGCGGTGGGGGTGGGGTAGTGGGGCGGAGCAACAGCGTGGCGGGCAGTGCAGTCAGACCCGCCTCGGCGGCCGGCACGCAAAGCACGCACGGAACGCACACGCCCCCCTTCCCCGTAGCCAGGTCGGACCTGGGTCGGCGAGGCTCCACGCCGCCCCCTGTGGCCCAGAAGCCCAAGCCCCCTATCAAGGTGAAGCCCCCCGTCATGAAGAAGCCCCCCCGGCCCGATTTCTCGGCTGTGGGCGACCACCCTCCCCGTTCCACCTCACCCTCCCCAAGCCGCTCCCCCGCCTCCACCACCACCACCACTGGCACCAAGCAGTGATGAGGAGGAGGAGGAGGAGGGAAACAGTTTGGTGCTCACCCCTGGGTAAGACGGGCAGAAGAACAGGAACAAGTCTTTTCTCTGCCGTGCCATCCAGTCACGATGCAAGATGGTCATGGCAGGCCTTTGACAACAACAGCAACAACAAAAGTCATGTACAGAAAGTTTAAATCATTCTGGACAATCTGGACTTCTTTCCTTACACTTTGTACGTTGTTGTTTTTTTGTTGTTTTTTTTGTTGTTGTTTTTCCTGAGAATCTTGTATGAAGGATGATAAATATGAACCACATGAACAGTATTCAAGGGCCTGGGGGTGAGGGTGCAGTGAACAGAGGTTATGATAGCATTGGAATATCACCAAAAGGTACAGCTTAAGCAGTGTCGGTATATTATTTCAAAGCCCTCAGTCTGAAAAAAAAACAAAAAAAACACCCAAAACATGTATCACATGAAGTATACAACTTGAGTCATGTCGGAACATATATCAAGAGTCCTTGAAGAAAAGAAAATGTGAAGACAGTTTTGAGCTAGCGGGGTTTTTTTTGTGTGTGTGTGTCCAAAAGAAATTTTTTGTTGGTCCAGGATCCACAGTTTGTGACCTGGACTGAAGGATTTGAACCATGGTCCCCTGACACTTTTTGCCCCGACTTCACAGTTCTGGTCTGACGTCCAGTAATACATTGATGAGGGCAAGGCCCCAAGTCTTTCTGTGGGCAAATTTCATCCTTTTCAGGATTAAAAGTTTTTTGTTTGTTTTTGTTGTTGTTGTTTTTTTTAATATTTCTTATGCATCTAGACGGGGAACCTTTGGAGAGAACTGGTCTTGAAATCATCTGTGGTGCCCTGACGATGATCCTTCACTTGGTTATGGGATAGGTTCTGGGTGAAGATGATGCATCTAGAATATGGTGGTTGTTTTTTTTTGGGGGGGTTTGTTTCGAATATGCACATTGGGGTTAGAAAAGTGAAGGAGGCCTTTATGTCCATGACATGTTCTCATATTTTACAAGACATGTGGATTAGGACAGGATGTTTTGATCCCAGTGTTAGCAGAGGATGGATTGAATGTTCACCAGATTTGTGGAGATGTCATGTTGTGTATGAGAAGGGGGGGGGGGGGGAGAAAACAAGAAAGGAAAGCTGTGTTTTAATTACACATACTTAACCGTGACCCAACTAGTGCAGACTCCGGCAGGGGGTCTGACATTCCTGTCCTGTGCAAACTACTATCCGCCTATGCGGAGAAAACAAAACTACGGCCAATAACCTCCCGGAAGTAGGTAACCTCCCCTTTGTCCAGCTGGCTAGCGCCCTAAAACAAGAAAGGAAAGCTGTGTGTTTGTTTGAATGTGGGACAGTATCTTGCGTTTGGTACGAGGACAGGAAGTCAGTGAGGAAGCTGGGAGAAAAACCCTGCCCAACCACACTGCTCTCCGTCCACAGAGGATGGGGCCCTGTCTCCCTGTGCCCTAGACAGTTGATAATGAATTCCCTGGTCTGGTGGCCGTAAAACGCTGTTGGATCTGTAACCTTTTTTTTTTTTTTTACCTTTTCCTCACTGTTGTCTTGGTCTGCAGTTTTTCGTCTCAGTGAGCAGGCTTTTGTGTGTGTGTGTGTGTAGGGCTTTCCTATCTGGCCGTGAAATAGGTCTGGAGTGAAGCACGCTGGGTATGTCAGACCTTGTGACACACACTGATTCCAGTCATTTACTGATTTTTTTTTTTGATTTTTTTTTTATATATATATAAACTTTCTCTTCACTGCTTTATTTATCAGCTTTTTAACAAAAATGTATTATTTTTCTGTAACTCTCTCCATACGAACGGCGACAGAGACGATGTTAACAGCGTTTCATCCCAATTACCATCATCAAAATATTGCAAGCGGAAGGCTCTTTATACTGAAGACGTGAATGTTGACAAAGAATACCACAATTCTGACGACGGAAGCTAAAGATTGGGTCATTCAGACACCCACTGGACATCCGAGGGGTCTGTGTAGAGGAGAAGAGAGGACTGGCCGTACTGAGTGAGTTAAACAAGTTGTAACGAAAACTGTGATGTCAGTTTTGATCTGACAATTCCTGTCTTACCCTTTATTTTTTTCCTCTTTTTTTTAAATTTCTGGTTTGAATTTGGCCTTCATCTGATGTTGACACCACTCACACACTTTCTCTGTCACTCTGCTAAAGTTCAAGAGAAACGGGACGAAAGCAGCAGATGAGGAAATATTTTTTTTTAATGATAATTTTATATTTTATAAAAATAATAGATAAAAAAAAAAAAAAAAGACTGAGTGACTCTTTTAGACAGCTATAGATAACAATAATTGTAAAAATTCTGTGTGTTTATATATAGCAGTGAATCTTGTGCAGAGAGAGAGATCAAGGCGCTTTCACCCACAACTTTAGCAGATTACATGGGCATTGTGTCTGCAGGTAACTTCAGTAAGGTTTCTTTGGTGTCTTGGTTCAGTGGCAGAATGTGGGGTCTCTCCTTTTTTTTTCTTCTTTTTTTTTTTTTTTTTTTTTTTACTGCAGAATGATTCACAGAGACATAAAGTTACCTTTACCTGTGGTGCTGATGTTCAAATCTGGTCACAGATTTTAGCTTCACTAAGAACCGGTAGTTTATTGCAGTAAACACATCTGGTATGTTGAGCTTTTGTAGCCATCAGTGACATGGAGCACAGGATTTTTTATGTATTTTTTTTTTTTTTTTTTCATATCTCCACACACACAGGTGCAGGCACAAGCAGGTGTGAGCAGTGTAGTATTCTGTGAATTTCATGGAGGTGGGGGGGGGGGGGGGGCAATAAATTTTAATACCTAAATTTAATCTTTAGAAATAATTTTTAAACTTCTTTTTTTTTTTCTTTTTTTTTTTTTTTTTGTAAATAACTTTTCATGAACCTGAAGGCCATTGACCCAGCAAGTGTTATTAGGATTTTAAACCCGTAGACCTCAGGGGTCATCAAAACAGCAGTGAACTAGACTGCTGGGCCCTCCTGTGCTCCGTGTATTGTGTCAGGGAAGGCTGTGGTGTTGTGGGCAGGGGGTGGGCAGGGGGTGTTGAGAGAAAAAAGAAGTCACACTGGGTTTTTTTTTGTTCTCCTTCTTCTCTCTCTTTATTGTCTGTTCACTGCAAGGTGATTCAGACATGTTTGCATTTCTTATTTCAGCACACGCATACATTCATTCATTTTCATTCATTTTGCCCATCACTCCTGGTGGAGCATAGGCCATCGACGACCCCTCGCCATCGCACTCTGTTCTGGGCTGTTCTGGCCATTCCAGTCCAGTTGGTCCCTTGCTGCTTCAGCTCTGCCTCGGTATCTCGCCTCCAGCTGTTGCGAGGCCGGCCTCTCTTCCTCTTTCCCTGCGGGTTCCAGGTCAGGGCTTGGCGTGTGATGCTGGAATCTGGCTTCCTGAGGGTGTGTCCGATCCAGCCCCACTTCCTCCGCAGTATCTGCTTGGCCACTGGTTCCTGTCCCGCTCGCTCCCACAGATCTTCGTTTCGGATCTTCTCCTGCCATCGGATCTTGTAGATGCGCCCCAGACAGGTGTTGAAGAATGTCTGAATCTTCTGCTGCATCGTCTGTGTTGTCCGCCATGTCTCGCATCTGTAGAGCAGAATTGACTTCACATTGGAGTTGAAGATGCGGAGTTTAAAGCACACGCATACACACTCCTACAATGGGTGTGGAGAGTAGGTTAGAAATTGGACTTGGGGAAGGGGGATGAACTGAGAAGAAAAAAAAAAAAAAAAAACAACAAAAAATCACTACCAGTACCGAATAAAGCTGTCACACACTCCTGATTGCCCGTGTAAGACAGGCCCACAAACCCCGGAGCACATCCTGCAGTCCTGCCCCCTGTATCAAGATGCACGGACGCCGCAGTGGCCCTATGGAGCCACACTGGCAGAAAAGCTCTGGGGCACCAAAGAAGACCTCATCAAGACCACCACCTTCATTTCCAGCATAGGACTGCAAGTCTGAGACCATGATCACGGGGAACGCAGAAGAAGAAGCAGCAGCTACCAGTGGAGTGGTGGGGCATTGGGTGAAGGAGGGTGGTCATGTAAAACCAGTAAAAGAAATTATGAAGAGTTACCCATCACGGAGTGGCATATACTTCAGCCAAACTGCTTGGACTAGTAAAAAAAAAAAAAAATCTTGAAAATCACTTTATCTTGTGCCCAAGTCTATCCTTGTGTTGGTATATTGGATAGTGAGGAGGGGACAGTCAGATAACATAATGGTGTACTAAACCAGTGCAGATGGAGCCAGTAGAGGAACCCGTTTTTGGAGTGTCGTGTATTCCAAGTGTTTTGTCGTAATTTTTTGGGGGGATGATAGTTTTGATGTTTGGTTTTGTGGGTATGAGACGGCTTCCGAGTGACTTTTAAAGAATGAAGTTTCGTTGTTCTCATGACGTGTAGGGTTTGCCAGCTTGTTGGCATGTGTGTGTTTGTGTGTGTGTGTGTGTGTTTTGTTTTATCACATTGTCATCATCAGAGGGTGGTCTGAACACTCTTGGGATAGTGTTAGCGTGTGTTGTGTTGTGGTTTTTGGGGGGGCTTTTTTGGGGGGGGGTTGGTTTTGTTTTGTTCAGGGGTTGAACACAGCATCACCAATGTACAAAAGTGGACGCTTTTGTTTTTTGGTGTGTTTTTTGGGGGGGGGTTGCAATAACTGTTCAGCTGCTGACAGTTCTATGCTCTTTCATTAGTGTGAAGGGAGGGAGAATGCTCACTGTGTCAACGGTGTCAGTGCTGCCTTGCTGGATGTTAAGTGTGGACATGGTGTGGCAGTTCAACTGTGTCATTGCTGGATGTTAGTGTGGACATGGTGTAGCAGTTCAACTGTGTCAGTACTGGATGTTAGTGTGGACATGGTGTGGCAGTTCAACTGTGTCATTGCTGGATGTTAAGTGTGGACATGGTGTAGCAGTTCAACTGTGTCAGTACTGGATGTTAGTGTGGACATGGTGTGGCAGTTCAACTGTGTCATTGCTGGATGTTAAGTGTGGACATGGTGTGGCAGTTCAACTGTCATTGCTGGATGTTAGTGTGGACATGGTGTGGCAGTTCAACTGTCATTGCTGGATGTTAGTGTGGACATGGTGTGGCAGTTCAACTGTCATTGCTGGATGTTAGTGTGGACGTGGTGTGGCAGTTCAACTGTCATTGCTGGATGTTAAGTGTGGACATGGTGTGGCAGTTCAACTGTGTCATTGCTGGATGTTAGTGTGGACATGGTGTGGCAGTTCAACTGTCATTGCTGGATGTTAAGTGTGGACATGGTGTGGCAGTTCAACTGTCATTGCTGGATGTTAAGTGTGGACATGGTGTGGCAGTTCAACTGTCATTGCTGGATGTTAGTGTGGACGTGGTGTGGCAACCTATTTATACCCTCGTTTGTTGTTGGTTTTTACCTCAGGGGTCAGATCTAGCTAGTCCAGATCAACCTTGGGGTCTGTGTAGAATGACCCCATGGGGGTAAAGTTTGACAGATCAGAACTAACCCTCCTCCTAGTTAGATTTTTTTATCCCCTCCCCCTCCCCCCCCACCCCCCCACCCAAATTCCTGGCAGTGGATATGGGAGTCTAGTTCAGTTTGAAGGTACCCCAGGAGCCCTAGTTAGAATCAGTTCATGTCAAAACAACTCGGTCCTTAAGGGGTGAAGGTTAGTCATTGTTCTGTTCAATATCAAACAAACAACTCACACTAGGGCAACAGTAAACCCAGACAGATGTAATCACTTGTCATACATGTTTAGAATGCATACATCAGAACACTAGAACATCAAAAAAAAACCTGGCAAATGTACACAGACATCGAATATTCTTAAAAATGCATGCCTCAAGACACACTGGGGCAATTGCTGCGCCAGACGATAGGGGAAAGAATGGAAGTGATTAGTTAAGGTGTGTGGGGGAAAGTGGTGCATGAAAGGTAAATATGAGTTTGTGAAAGAAGAAAAAGAAAGATGTGGGAAAAAAGAGGATGGAGGCCCCACCAAAAACAAAAAAAAGTGGGAAAAAAGAGGATGGAGGCCCCACAAAAAAAAAAAAAAAAGAAAAAAAAAAGTCATTGTTCTGTTACACAGGGAAAGTTGGCAGCAGGTGTCAAACTTTGTTGCAATGTGAAAAACTTTCCTTTCAACATGACCCCTGGATGTCAACTAAATGTGACCTATGTCGGCAAATTCTCTAAAGTCAACAAAAATGACTCTAAGCAGTGAAAGAGTTTGTTCTTGTGGAGGTCAGTAAAGGCTAGTCCAGAAAGATCCCCCTTTCTTTTTCAATAGCTTGATGAAAACATGTAATATTTGAACTAGTGGGGGTGGATCTTGACTAACCTAGAGTCATTGGAGACTGGTCCAGAGTGACTCCTGGGTAAAAACCCATCAGGGGGGGGTGTGGGGGGGGGGGGGGGTCATTTGAAATTGTTCACACCGAGATGAATCAGTGGGCTGGTGTGATGATGTCTGGCTGGCTGGCTGGTGTGTGTGCTGTGTGGGGAACAGTTAACTGCTTGCCTCCCGCCTCTCTGCCTTTCCGAGGGGGGGGTTTGGGGGGTTGCTTTTGTGGAGGTTTGTGCAAAGAGTGTGCTTTGAGCCAAGCATGGGGGAGGGCTTGCCTTGAATTTGAAAGCTAGTCTCTTGGCTCTTGTTTTGACAGGTTCCAGAGAGAGTGTATATTGTGCATGTAGATGGGCATGAATTGAGTTCATCCGTGTTTGTGTATGTGGTTGAGCATTCAGTATTGTATATTTGCATTTTTAGACAGTGTGAGTTTATTTTTGATAATATTTGCATGTGTGTCTGTCTGTGTGTCTGTCTGCATGTGCACATATGTAACTCATGTACATGCATTTAACTGGACATGAAATATTCAGAGCCGGTTTTTAAAAAAAAAAAAAAAAAAAGACCTGGTTACCAGTAGTAGTGGTACAGAAAAGCACAGCAGTATGTGCACTGTGAATGTGGACTTGACGATGTACGTTATTGTGAGTTTGTGCTCAGTCTGAGTCAGTTTTCACTCCCTGTGAAAGATTGTCTATTCCTTGAAGCTATCATGTTCATTTTCCTATCTCTGTTCAACTCTTTTATGTCTGTGGGAAGGGACACAGCTTGCTTACTTGTGGGGAAAATAGCTGATGGCGATCTGACTCCTCAGCAGTGTAGGGGTCGGGGACAGGTTTAGGACCCCGTCTCAATGAGAGGAACCGGAAATGGTCCTGAGTATTTCTGACAGCTTACAGCTCCCATTGGGTTTTGATCATTGAAATTCAGGGGCTGGGGATAGGGAATTGAAAACCCTGTTGATCGCTGAAATCCTTGATGACCTGCATACCACTGAATCTTGACGTCAGGCGGTTATTCTGTGGTGCCTTTTTGTCTCAAACTTTCTGAACATTTTCAGTTGTAAAGTTTTAGCGCCCTCGGCCATTAAGCTGCTGTTGTGCGCACCATTGCTGGGGTGCATGAGTGAGCAGTGCTAAGTTTGCTAAGTGCTGTCAAGTTTTGTGGTCCTTTTAACATGACAGTGTGGAAAATGGTCCTTTTAACATGACAATGTGGAAAATGGTCCTTTTAACATGACAAACTGATGTCAACGAAAGACACGTATGGTGGTGCACTGTCCAGTCGACTAATGTCACCGATGGCAATTGGCAGCTAAAGAGTTGACGCAAAAAGCAAACTTTGCACTGCTAAAAATGCTCACACAACCCAGCCCAGCTTTTTTTTTTCATCTGTGGAATGTGTGCCTGAAGGCTGGAGGAAACTGGGCTGACCAGGTGTGCTGCAGGGTGGGGGTCACACACAGACACAATCTCCACTCCTGATGGTGATCTGCACGGCTAGGCAGTATTGATGTGCCGAACAGCGTGAGTGTGCACATGCACTCTGTGTGTGTGTGTGTGTGTGTGTGTGTGTGTGTGTTTCTGTTTTTCTTTCTTTCTTTAAGTCTTTTCACTTTTTGAGTGATATTACTATTAGATGTATAGGTGTGTGTGTGTGTGTGTGTGTGTGTGTGCATGCATGTTCAATCATGTACTGCTGTTAAAAGAAACTGCTTGCTCACTGATGGCATTAACACCTTTTTTACTTCTTCATCATTGTTCATTTCTTTTCTGTTCTTTTTCTCCCAAACAGGTGGCGACTGACACACATTTGTTAAAATAAAAAAATAAAAATAAAAACATGACGGAACCCGGTTTTGCAGTATACATCAATCACAATGCAGTGTGATTAACTGACCTGTAAATACTCACATTGTGTCTATGTGTCAGTGTTTGTGTATTTCGCACCCCCTTTCCTTACACATCTGCATTATAATGTGTCCTCCTCCGTTTCCCTGATGATCATGACATGTGGGTTCACAGTTTTGTTTTGCTTTCATTCCTTAGCTGGGCAGTCCTGATACGGCCTCCGTGTGGTCAGCGGGATGAGAAGCAGTGATGTCAGTGTATCGGATCTGTTTACAGATGTGACCTGTTTTACGGCCTCCGTGTGGTCAGCGGGACGATAAGCAGTGATGTCAGTGTATCGGATCTGTTTACAGATGTGACCTGTTTTACGGCCTCCGTGTGGTCAGCGGGACGGATAAGCAGTGATGTCAGTGTATCGGATCTGTTTACAGATGTGACCTGTTTTACAGCCTCCGTGTGGTCAGCAGGACGATAAGCAGTGATGTCAGTGTATCGGATCTGTTTACAGATGTGACCTGTTTGGGAGGGCACGAGGAAGCGAACAAGTAAACTAACATACAATAAACAGAGAAGGAAAACATTAACCAAAGCGCTTACTAGGGGGAAGAAAAAAATTAACACACAATAAACGGAGAAGGAAAAGGTTAACTAAAGCTCTTGCCAGGGACGAAAATCATTTACTCCAGTGGGTTTGATTTGAAGGGGGGTGTTTGATGGTCGTTGACAGTGTGGCATTAGTGTTTGTGTGTGTGTGTGTTTCACTGATGGCTTGGCATGCAGTGACATGACGCGAGACTTGTGTTTATGACACCTGTAACGACTGGGAGCGGAGCCTTGGCTGAACGTGGAATATCCATTTCGGGGAGAGAAGGGTTTGGGGGGGGGGGGGGGGGGGGAGGGGGGGATCAGAGAACTATTGTGTGTCTTGAGTGTTTTGCTTTGAATATAGCTGGGGGGATGTGCACCTCCCTCCCTCTCTCTCCCACCTTTTTTTTTTTCCTCCCTCTTTCACTCTGTCAACATCAACAAGGGTTTTCACACAAGCAGCTTTACATGTATGCCCTGTGAAAAACCTGCAAAGCAAGACATTGTGTGCGTGGTGTTTGTGCACGTTTGTGCATGTTTCATTTTTATTAATGTAGATGACTTAACTTGAACAGACAAGAGTTTGTTGTTGTTGTTGTTTTTATTTGATTTTTTTTTTTTCACTTTGTTAGTGTGTTCAGTGCTTTGAAATACAGTGTTTTTAAACACCAATGATGCACAGAATCCATGTATCAAGAAGGTAAAAATATAATTTTACAAATGAAATTGGAGTAGGATGGTTTTCATATTATGTTGTTCTGTATGGTATGAATTTAAAAACTAACTGTAAAGTGGTTGTTTCAGCATTCCTAAGAGGGGTTGTTTTTTTTTGTTGTTTTTTTTTTAACACAGTGCAAGGGTGGTAGCTTTTTTTTTTTTACAAAGTCTGTGACCTAGATACCTGCCTATTTATGTTTTGATATCCATGTCCTTCTCCTGTTCTAATCACTTGCTCACTGTTTTGATGTGGTGGCATTTTTTTACCTGACAAACTCATTGCTCACATTTTTTTTGTCATCCCTTTCATTAGTAAGGGGTGCATCTCGGTTCAGATGTTGTGTGAATGTAAGTGGTATGAAATGGGGTCCGTCTTGGTCGATAGACAGTGCCAGGAAACAGCTCCAGCGTAGACCAACAAAATTAGAGAGAAGAAAGAGAATGAGGTGAGACGATGGACTGAAAAAGTCGTCTTCTTCTTCTTCTTCTTCTGCGTTCACACGCAGTGGGCTTTTACATGTATGACCGTTTTTACCCCGCTATGTAGGCAGCCATACTCCTTTTTCAGGGGTGTGCATGCTGGGTATGTTCTTGTTTCCATAACCCACCGAACGCTGACATGGATTACAGGATCTTTAACGTGCGTATTTGATCTTCTGCTTGCATATACACACGAAGGGGGTTCAGGCACTAGCAGGTCTGCACATACGTTGACCTGGGAGATCGTAAAAATCTCCACCCTTTACCCACCAGGTGCCGTCACCATGATTCGAACCCGGGACCCTCAGATTGAAAGTCCAATGCTTTAACCACTCGGCTATTGTGCCCATCACTGAAAAAGTCAAAAAGTCGAGCAGAAATCAAGAGGCATGACCATTCCTGGATGGTAAGGTGAAAGAATTTGTTTATAGTATTAAGTATTTTTATCGTATTCCTCACCATGAAAAGACAACAAATGACCGTGAAGTTGCAGAAGGTAGATCACTTCGAAATAAAGTTGAAAACGCAGGAGAGAAAAAAATACTTGAAGAGCATGCATTGTAGAGTTGGAGGTCGTTTTACTGTTTTATCTATTATTTATTCCCCCGTTTTTTTGTGTGTGTTTTTTTTTGTGTTTTTTGTTTTTTTGTTGTTGTTGTTTTTTGTTGTTTTTTTTGTTTTTGTTTGTTTGGTTTTTTTGTTTTGTTTTTTTCCCAAGGCCTGACTAAGCGCGTTGGGTTACGCTGCTGGTCAGGCATCTGCTTGGCAGATGTGGTGTAGCGTATATGGTTTTGTCCGAACGCAGTGACGCCTCCTTGAGCTACTGAAACTGAAACTGAAACTTTACTGTTTCAATGCATGTTGTATGTGTTGGTGTTTACACCGTACAGCGCAATTTAGCATGTGTCACATGGAAAGATACTTCATGAATGAAATGGGAAGAGTGGGCACAGATAAAGAGAGGAAGAAAATGGACTCTTTTTTTTCTCTCTGTTGACCTGCAATAATAGAAATGAAAAGTCCCAAAGTTCATGTACACTCTGGTATAAAGAGTTGGTGTGACACGATGAAATCATGATACCCATCGTAGCAGCAATTCTGAACTGTCGCTGTTAGTGCCAGGTAATTAACTCTCTCCATACGAGTGGCGAAAGTGACAACGTTAACAGCATTTCACCCCAATTACCATCATCAAAATATTGCAAGCGGAAGGCTCTTATACTGAAGAGGTGAATGTTGACAAAGAATACCACAATTCTGATGACGGAAGCTGAAGGTTGGGTCATTCAGACACCCACAGGACATCCGAGGGGTATGTATAGAGGAGAAAAGAGGACTGGCCGTACTGAGTGAGTTAAAGTCTCCATTGAACGTGGATGACAGTGAAATTTTGTACCACAACATGGTCAGTAAAACTGATTCAGTTGTTCTTCATAGCACTCAAGACCTTTGCGTGATAAATCAAACAGGGATAAGGATACTCTGAACTTAATGCTCTTGCTCGAAGATTCACAGCAGCTGACATTTTTTTTATGCAAGGAATTCATTCTCCTTAAAAAAAAAATATTTAAAAAAAACTTTTTAATGGCACTGTTCCTTCAAGGGAAATAATAAGCAGGTAACACTCCCCCTCCTCATTGTCCTGCCACCCCCCTCACCCCTCTCACTTCCTTCTTGCTCCCTGGTCCTACCTCCCCTCCCCTCCCCTCCCCTCCCCTCCCACCTCCTTACCCACACCCTGAAAACTGTTGCTCAAAATGACTTTTTTTTTTCTTCTTTTTTTTAAAATAAATTTTATGTAAACATGTTTGGTTTTCTTTTCTTTTTTCAAAAAGAATAATTCACTGATTTATTCTTTTAATGAATTAGCCTTCTTTTTATATCATTACGCTATATCTTTCTCTATATGATTACGCTGTATCTTTCTCTCACTTTATTCTCCATGTTACGTGGCTGTGTTGTGCTTTGTTTGTTTGTTGAGCATGCACAGTGGACCCTTTGTGGGTTGGCTTGGGTGTAAGCAACATGATTTGATTTGATTTGAATTGAGCGTGCACAGCGTGTACGCTGCCTTTTCCCCCTCTTACCCCCCCCCCCCCAACGCAGTATGCTGTATTAATGTTTGTCTCAAGTCATGTCATCAGTGGACGTTTTGGTTCAGTATTCCTCCCCCGTACTTCTGCCATGCAGTCCTGAGTGTTCGTTGGAACTGTTCCCATGTTTTGTGCAATAACTGACTCTGATGCTTCTGCATTGTTCTGGTTTTTCACCAGACGTTGAGATATTCTGTACAGGACCAAACACCATTAGCCACTTTTGATTTTGTTGTTCAGTGTCTGGATGTAACACAACCACAAAAGTTAACGTAACCCTTGCATGATGACCACTGTTGTTTTGTTTTGTTTTGTTTCTCGCATCAGAAGTAATTTTGAACACATTTTGCTAACACATCCGGTCTCGTTTTAGTTCTGTTGCAAAGCATTGAATGAGTTATTTTTACATTGCCATTTGCCTTGCTATCTGTGTGTGTTTGTGTGTGTGTGTGTGTGAATCAAAGCTATTTTCATGCACTTTGCATGTATGCATGGGTGTGCATGGGAGACACAAAGTGTGTGTGTGTGAAGAGAGGGAGAGGGAGAGAATGGTGATTTATCTCAAGCTATAGCCTTGTTGCCTATCACCTCTGTAAAAGTGCAACCAGAGAAAGAATAAAGAAATGTGTATGTACCACTGTCATGCTATTTATCACTGTCAAATGATTATATGCCTGTCTTGATGATAACCACAAATTATAAGTGATGTGGACTTTCATAAATACTTTTACTGTGTATCGTGACTGTTCTTATAGGGCTGTGGTCACTGTAGTCCTCAGTACAGCAGTGGTCAGTGTATTGTCATCAGTTACTGTCTCATGTGTATGACTGTTGCATTCAGGTAGAGGGACACTTTTTGAACAGATCAGTTATCACCAAAAGAATGGACCCACACTTTGTCAAGCAAGCAACAGGCCTGGGGAAATCTGGTGAACGGTTCTTCTCTGCAGTGGCCCAAGGACTCTGGAACCAGAGTTGAGGAAAAAGAAGAATTTGTCGTAGATGTGCATGCTTCAGCATCAGACCTGCATCTTATCGGTTTCCTTTTCACACCAAATTTCACTGCAGTATTGTGGTTTTTCCATTCCTGACATTGTTCGTGGAAGGTTATGGTATGTATGTATGTATACCTATGCCTGGTCATGTCATCATGAATTTAGAACAGGTTTGAGATTTTACAAAGTGAGTGCATCCCTTGGTTCTGCCACTTCTACCACAGATCTTGAATGACAGTGGAAATTAATGAACTTATTACTGTTCTGTACTGCCATAGAGCACAGGAAATTGTCAGGAACGCTGTGTGGTATTGTCGTTACTGTTATTAAAGTAAAAGCTTCACTCTCCTCTCACTGTTTTGGTTGGTTTGTTTTTTTGTCTGAGTTCATTGGTTTTTCTTCTGACTGACGTTTGCTGCAAAGGATGACATGAATGAGATGTTATGGAACCGTTTTCTTTCAATAAAAACGCTGCCTATTATTGCCATTGCAGAAAAGAGTGAGTGGTATTTTTTGAGTGTGTTGTGTTGGGGGGGCCTTCGGGGTGGTGGTTGCCGAGCCCATTTATTGGTGAGAAAAAATCTGAAACCCCTGTAAAGACCATCCGCACTCTGTCGCACTCACAAATGATGAATGTGTGTACTATTTATGGTTGTTTTCTATGACTTGAGTGTGTTAGTAATCTCTTCTTCTTTTTAATGGTGTATCTTAGCTTTGTATCTTGGCTTCAATTTTACCTTTTTGGTATTTACGTTTTTCTTTTTGTAAACTCCAAGCGCTGATTTTTACAAATGGGCATTAATACTCATAATAATAATGTGTGTGTGTATTCTTTAACCATGCACACAAACCTGATCCTCCACATTCATTTGAACAACAATCTGCAAACCAGGGCAAGGTAAGAACTGTACAATTTTATTTTTAATGACAAATGTAATCATTAGCATTCATGTGAGAAATAACAAGTAGAAGCATAATCTTGCATACAAGAGTTTGAAACAGGGGAAGATATATGTAATATGTACAATATTGTAAACAGTTTGCAACAGGTACTCATCTCTGTCAATTCTTTTAACAAGTCGTTAAATATTCTACATCTGCTTCTTTTTTTTTCTTCTTTTTTTTCCCAGTTTCTAGCCTTTTTACAAGTATACTTCATTACAATAAAGAGAAGTGACTCTCTCCATTTACAAAGTACACAATTTCAAGTCAACTGCGATGAGGACAACCATCACTATTATCAGAACCAGTTTTACACAGGAGAATGATAGTGTTTTGCTTAACCCTCTTGCATTCAAACAGCAATAATTCAGAAAGCCCTTCAGTTTTCAAACTGACCAGCACATCTACCCTCCCATTGTGTTCACCTTATATCAACACTGTGTAACAATTATTGTGGTGAGTCAATTATGAGAAAGGTGAAGGTCAGAGTTAAACATAAAATGCATGCTGCGCTGATCAGTCATAAGGCTTACTGCGTATTGCTGAAAGACATTGTTCACACTGGAGTCTTTCTTACATACTAAAAAGACTTCAAAACTGAATTAAAAACTGAAGAGATAGTAAAATACCAACAGTGGTCCTTGGCCTGTAATTTTGTCAGTAACTATCGCTTCAACAAATAAGTAGGTGATGACTGTTTTTTTAAGATAAAATAAATCTAGAATTAAAGGATAACATCATGATTTCTGACATGTAGATGAGCATAGTCATTCTGCAGGAACTAAACAAAATGGTTCACTGTTAAAACATCGCTTCTGTCAAAATTCTCACAGCATCAATACATCCACACAATCCATACTGAGCCTGGAAATGCAACTCTTTTCTCCTACAGTCGGGTTCATTTATACATAAAATACACCAGGAATTCCAACAAGTTAGTACACATTAACACTCTAAATAGATAGTTTCTAATTTTTTTTAATTTTTTTATTAAAGTTACCATTTCCTTATGAAAAACAAAAGGCAAAAAAATAACCCAAACTTAAAAATCAAGCTGTGTTAATGGTGCTCAGCAAACAATCACTACCAATCAGTGAATGAAGTGTTACTGCACTGTAAAGTCATAAATGAACTTTTCCCTTGAAACAAAACTGTGAACATAATTGATTAAACTTCATTAAATTCATTATAATCCGTTGTGTCCGACTATGACAACCAGAGCAGCAGAGGCACCTGCTGTCCTATCTGGGCTAGAATTTAATTACAGTGGAAAGTGTCTTGCCCAAGTTAACATCCCCAACAATCTCAGCAAAGACAATCTGATTCTTGACAGAAAACATACAACAGGAAATTATCTCGTACCGTTCTCAATGTTACCATTGCAGCATACTTTGTATGCACTGATAATCATGTTTTCACTTCAATACTAATGCATGTACTGACAATCATATATTCACTTAGGTCCAAATGCACGCAGTGATTATCATGTATTCACTTCCATAAAATAAATAATGTCAGCATGAAAAAGCACCCAATATCCGACATCAGATAATGAGGTAAAAATGTGAACTGGGAATCTCTCCCAAGGTAAGCACAAAGACACAGATGAAATGAAGAAGTGACAGAAATCAGTTTCAAATTCACAGCGTTGCTTGAAGGTACAGATAAAAACAGATGTTAAAGCCGTAAGCTGATTCCCTTTTGCTGTCCCTTTCACATTCCCAATGCATGAACAGGACCAAGGTCAACCTTCACGCACTTACCCTCTCACTTTCTTTCTCCTCTCTCACATCACTGCAAGCAGTTCACATACTGTGTTTGGAACACACACACACACACACACAGTACATGGGTTTGCTGATCAGTTCCTGGAATGGACCTTTTTTTTTTCTTTGTTCTTTTTTTTTGTAGGCAAGAAAACTTTGTACTTCGAGGCAAGCTTGTCAGAATTGGTTCATACCAACACAAAACTTACCAGTACTGGGTGGTCACAGAGTTACAGTCTCAAGGTGAA
The DNA here is from genome assembly GCF_041734735.1 of Babylonia areolata. Classification (NCBI taxonomy): domain Eukaryota; kingdom Metazoa; phylum Mollusca; class Gastropoda; order Neogastropoda; family Buccinidae; genus Babylonia; species Babylonia areolata. Next base: position 30,221,579 of record NC_134900.1, read on the forward strand.
AGACAGGAGAAACACAGACATACATGTACTTTCCGCACAGAACGTGCTTTTATAAACCTAAGCCGCCATCCGCTGAACAAGAAATATGCTGGCGCACTGAACCAATTTACAATAGTGGTGCATCTAAGAATATAAAAAAAAAATATATATATATATATATATATATAACTACCAATATGTCTGGATTACACCACCATGTGTATGTCCATGTATTCTCTGATGGCTTGGTAAAGCTGGGAAACAAAAAGGAACTCCTGCAGACAGAATTATTGAGTAATCTTTTTCTTCTTTTTTTTAAGTTTCCTTTTCCCCAAGTCAGAATATCACAGTTCATGACAAACAAAATATTACTGAGTCAAAGTAATTATCGAGTCAAAGTAATCGTGAGTCAAGAGCACTTGTATTTTGCTAAGCACATAAAGCTTTTCTTTTAGGATAAATCTTTATAAAAACAAATCCATTTCAGGACCTCAGAGCCCATTAAAGCATTTCTGCTAAATTCAGTTGTGCATGAATAAGAAAAAGAATGTGCTCATCTTGATAGTTTAAAAAGTGACACATGTACATCAAGAAAAGTGGCATGTACATCAAGAAAAGTGTAAAGAATCATATTAATTACTGAAGGCAATTTTTTTTCCCGAAAAGCCACAAAAAAGTTACCATAATCAAAGTAAGACACAAGAGAAAAACAGTTTAAAAAAAATCCAAGTCAAAATTCTGTGTCTACTTTACCAACAAGATATAAATTAATATCACACATAGCATATTTTTCTTATTTCATGGGGGGGAGCGTGGCAGGGGGGGGGGGGGGGATTGAAAGAATCAAAAGATCTTTTTTTTTTTTTCAATTTAAAACTTAACTTACAGCTGTAATCCAAAGGTTTAGCATCCAATCTTTTTTTTCATGGTTGTGGTGGAGGGGTGGTGATCACAGTGGGGTGGACCCCACAAAAAATTCATAATCTCTCTCCATCCACTCGACTTCTGGGGAGATCTGGAGGCTAGACCAGAACAATGTTATGTGTGTAGTCAGGGCTGTTAAAGAAGAATCCACAGCAACAAGACTGGGACAACAGGCACAACACACACACACACACACACACACTCACACAAGGAGGGGGTGGGGGAGTACAGCTGTACTGTGATTGACACACACTTCCCAAGAAAACAGGCTGAACTTCACTGGATGAAGTATAAGAAAAGAAAGTAGAAAACGGCACAGCTGGTGGGACATTTCATAAGTATAAATAAATACATAATTAATCAAAATAACAATAAAACATCACTATGCAACTGCATGAAAGAAATGGGCAACAAGGCACATGATCATTACGCTTTGTTACGTCCCTCACATTATTAACCTTTGTAATGTCCCTCACATGATCATTATGCTTTGTTTCATCCCTCACTATATCATTACCCTTTGCAATGTCCCTCACATGATCACTACGCTCTGCTGTGTTCCTCACATTATCATTACCCTTTGTAATGTCCCTCACATGATCATCACGCTTTGTTTCATCCTTCACATGATCACTACGCTTTGCTATGTCCCTCACATGATCATCACGCTTTGTTTCATCCTTCACATGATCACTACGCTTTGCTATGTCCCTCACATGATCACTACGCTTTGCTATGTCCCTCACATGATCACTACGCTTTGCTATGTCCTTCACATGATCACTACGCTTTGCTATGTCCCTCACATGATCACTACGCTTTGCTATGTCCCTCACATTACCTTTATTCTTTGTAATGTCCATCCCAAGCTCTTGATCTAACACCATCCTATTGTATACCATACACTGTCAGGAAAGCGGCAGAGTGGTTAAGACACGTATCTGCCAATACAGTGTTCATAGGAGTCTGGGTTCAAACCCCAATCTCGCCCCTTCACCCAAGTTTGACTGGAAAATCAAACCCAGCATCTAATTATTGAGATGAGATGATAATCCAAGGTCTTGCATGCAGTGCGCACTTGGCACAATGGAAAAAGAATCCATTGCAACATGAGTTTTGTCTGGCAAAATTATGAAAATCATTCACTCAGATAGGTACACAAAGATATATATATAAATGCATGCACTCAAGACCTGACCAAAGGTATTGGGTTTTATGCTGCTGGTCAATACGTCTGCCTACCGGATGTGTAATGTATATGAATTTGATCAAATGCAGTGACATCTCCTTGAGAAACTGAAATGTGTGCTAGGTATCAACCACTTTCTGACAATTCTTGGACTTCCACTTTTTTTCTTCTTTTTTTTCCCCCTTCAGTAAGGCTCATCTCCAAGGATAATTCCATTTCATCCACATCACGATAATGCATGTACTGATAATTTCCTTTAATTATTGTCTGACCTAAAGCAGAAATAATTGCAGTCATTTTTGTATTTTCATCTTTAATCTTCATTCAAATAACTGCCTCGTTTTGTCTAAAACTGGTCTCGTATATTCCAAAAGTGACTTCTTATTCTCAGTCTTCCTTTTCTTCTCTCTTACTTCTCTTCAGAAATAAAATAGGAAGCTATTTCATGACTGCCAATCACTAGAAGAAAATAAACTCTGAATGTTATTTGGACTCGAGGTGAAGAAGTATTGGTGCAGTTGTTTCAAAATTTTGTTTTTGTCCCCTTTTAGTTTATCCCACATGGAATCAAACCACATTCACTCATATTACATTTTCACTTTCACACTTTCTTTTGAGATGACAGCCAGATTTTGAAATGGACTTGATATATATACAAGATCTCTGTACATGTGTGTGTTTGTGTGTGTGTGTGTGTGTGTGTGTATGTGTGTGTGTTAAGACTGCAAAAGATTCTTTTTTGATGTTCTTTTGCACCATGAGTGAGCAATGTATGACTAACCAAAACAACCAAGATTAATTTCTAAGCAAAACAATACAACATAACACTAACAGTTAAATGTTCTGCTCACCACAAGTGTAATAGTATTCTATATCATCACTTCGTAAGGCTAAAAAAATCTTGCAGGTTGGTAATATTTAATTAAACCTTGTCATATACATAAAATCCTTTGCTTTTACCATTTCAGTTTGTAACCAACCTAAGAAACTGAACACACACACACACACACACACACACAAACCATTAAAATGATCAGAAAACATTAACAGCTCTGGTGCATGCATGTGCATACATACAAACACCATTAGATAAGTAGACCCAAGCTCCAAGTGAACTCTCCAATCACACATGAAATTTCAATGAGACGGAAAGACAGACGGACGGAAGAATCAATCAAATTTTGTTCTTAGTTCCCCATTTTGCTACACAGAGAGTTGGGGGAAATGTGTTATAAATATGAACAAGTAACTAAATGAGTTGGGGTTTTTTTTAAGTGAAATACGTCAAATTCACCATTGTGAGTAATTCATTCTGTCCAACACCTCATAAGGACGTTACTTTTATCTCTATAAACAGATAACAATTCATGTGTTTCATCAAAAGGGCACATTCTTCAGGTTCCCAACAGCATCACTGCATAAAAACTGTGTTCAACCACAACTTTGCTGAAAAACTGATAAGAGCACAACTGCACAAACTCAGAGGGCTATTTGCAATTCCAAACTGAATGAATCATGTACATGTTTACATATGAAAAAAAAAGATCATATATACATACGCAAAGCAACCACAGTGAATTCACACACAATGAATGACTAACTTGGATTTTTCATGAAGAGAGAAAATTCAGGATAAAGCATGTACATCCAGGCATGTATCCATAAAAGATTTAATCAACAAATAAAAAAGTCAATATGATGTATAAGAACGTTTAATTTAAACTGGGACAATTAAACAATATTCAGAGCCAAAGGGTTTTTTGGGGTTTTTTTTTAATCAGTATGCTCTCTCAAGTCTCTGTTAAACAGTTTTCCAAAAATTAAGTCATAAAGATAAAGCAACCATGTCACATGACTTAAGTGATCAAAGAATGTACTGAATCTTGCAAACTTTATTTTGAGGGGAAACAAAATGAACCGAAAATATGCATTTTGTTTTGAGGTGGTTGCTTTTTGTTGCCGTTTTTCCTTTTTTATTCACTATTTTCTCTTGCAGTACTGGTTCACATATCAACAGTCAGGGGAAATCAAGAGATCACAATAGCATGAAAAGATCGGACTCCAGTGGATCCTCATCTGGCTCATTTCAGAACAATGCCAAATTAAAACAATACTTAAAACTGTGACAAACTATTATTCTAAGATCATAACTTTCTGTACCCTTTTCTGAATGTTTCTGCTGGGAAAACAGACATACATGTATATAAACTGAATTATAACAGTACTAATACTAGAATGTGGCACAGCTGCTTCATGTTAAAACTGAAATTCCATTCTGAATTGTTACAAGCCTAAGGCTCATTTACAATCACATGGATGGTAAGTAATAAACTACTGAAGCATTAAATACCGTTGAATCTCAGCATACCAACAATGGGCTGTTTCAAAACAAAAAAAATTATCTTTGCAGTAATCAACAGTTTTAGAGAACATGATTTTTAAAGATGTTAACCAAAACATTTCAAAGTTTCTGCTGGGAAAACAGACATACATGTATATAAACTGAATTATAACAGTACTAATACTAGAATGTGGCACAGCTGCTTCATGTTAAAACTGAAATTCCATTCTGAATTGTTACAAGCCTAAGGCTCATTTACAATCACATGGATGGTAAGTAATAAACTACTGAAGCATTAAATACCGTTGAATCTCAGCATACCAACAATGGGCTGTTTCAAAACAAAAAAAATTATCTTTGCAGTAATCAACAGTTTTAGAGAACATGATTTTTAAAGATGTTAACCAAAACATTTCAGAGAACCTGAATTTTGATAAGGACAGGACCAAAAGTTTTAGCAAAACTGATTTTTTAAATTACAGGATCCAAAAGGATTACAGAACATAAAAAGTGAAAAGTTTGGGAGAAGCTGATATAAGGACGTGAACCAAAAAGACTTACCAAAACGTTTGAGAGAATATGGTTTAAATACAGGCATGAGCCAAAAAAGATTCAGGGACTATGATTTTATTTATTAAGGACATGAACCAAAAATCTAGAGAACATGATTTTTATTTTAGAATGACATGAACCAAAATTTTTGAGAATGTGATTCTTATTTAAGGACATAAAATGAAAATTTATAGCATACTTTTTTTTTAATTAATGAAGACAGGAACCCAAAATATAGATGATCATAATGACTTTTATTTAATAGGCACATGAAACAAAAAGATAAAAGCGCGTGATTTTTATTCATGAAGGACACAAAGTTTGAGAGAATCTGACTTTTAATGACATGAGCCAGAAAGCAGAACAGAAAATCATGACTGCCCATCACAGCCACTGGGTATAACTAGCACCCTATGCCCAGTGTTCATGTTACCCTTCCATCTTCAGCCCACTCCTTACTTTTCTGATACCGTTATCACTTCAATTCTGGGAAATGTCATTCATTTTTTCCTCTTTTGCAATACTTCTAATTGTGATTCCTGAGAAAATCCTTATGTTCCCCAAAAAAACTGCTGCTAAAACTCATATGCACATCTGTTCAACATACATGACAGAGTGTCAATAAGTGATATCAACTTTTTTTGTTTAAACTAAGTTCAGACGGATAATGTTCATATCAATTATCATCCACACTGTCGAAACCACTGGACATGAAGTGATAACTCAGTCCAGTAAAGAATTTTTTTTAAATTTTCTTAATGGTGGTGACCTGTCCCGGTCAACACAGGCTGGCTTGAGCACATTCAGTTCTTGAGGGGGGAGTGTGTGTGGTACCCACGTCTGGTGCACGAACCAACACATTCTGGAATGTGTGGGTGGGTGTAAGCTGGGCTTCATTCTTTTTTCCTCTCTTTGAGGTTTGGTGGGTTTTTTTGTTTTTTGTTTTTTTTTTTATCAATGGCACAAGAACTTTGGTATGCAGGCAAGCAAAAGCTGCCAACTGTCTTATATTTTGTGACCGCACACCAGTGTATTTTGTAACTTGCTCCATGTCTTTGACCCTTTGTTCAAAGTAAACTGAGGCTTTTGAAACTTTTTGTCTTAAGTTTGTAAAAGATACAATTCTGAAAAAAGCTGGTGTACACACTAAACAAAAAGATGGGGTTTAAGGGATCACGGCTATATATGGTAAGGCAGTGTGAATTTATGTTGCTGTGTGTGGTTTGATTAACACATTTCTGGCCATGACAGACAACTTGTCGGTCCTGCAAAACTGCACCTTTGAACCACAACTGACAAATTGCTGGTCATGACCAATATTGTATTTTTGGTTTTGGCTGTTGCCATAGACAAGGAGATATCTGCTCCCCACTCACCCACCCTCCTTTTTTTTTCTTCTTTTTTTTTTTGGCGTGTGCTTCAAAACAAATGTGGTGTGGTCAATATGGATCTGTCTGCATGCTCTGACACCTTAAAACTGTAGTGTTGACTGCTTCAGTCAAAAGTGCTTGGTCCAGGGACAGCATGTCAGCAGGTTTTGCTTGGTCACAGAATTTCCTTTTGGATCTGATTGTATTCTATTGTATTGTATTGTGTAATGTATTGTATTGTACTGTATTGTATTGTATTGTACTGTATCACTCTTTTGTAACAACAGATTTCTCCGAGTGAAATTTCAGGCTGCTCTCTCCTAGGGGGAGAGAAGTGGTGGGTTGCATTTTATCATTTGAGGCTTTGGTTTTCATGTACATCAACTCATTTAAAATTAAATTTGGTGTCCATTCTTTTCATCCATAAAAAATTAGAGACCAAATGAAAAGACTTTTTACTGAAGAGACTGAAGTTTATGAAGAAATCTGTCAAGCAAAGCTCAAATAGATGCTTGAAAGATTACACTAATTCTGGTGTTATTGTTTTAAAAAAAAAGTTTTAAAAAATAAGACACTCACACTCAGTCTTTCAGTTGTTCCCACTCACAGCACCACAGATTCATGAACAAAAATAAAGCTCCACATAACAAAAACTGTATAACAAGTGATTCTCTAAAATAAAAATGATGTTATTTCACAAACTATAAAGTGGAGAGGGGATGGATTTATGTTTGCATTAAAAACACTGGTAGATGATCATTCAACAAACTCATGATCCAAACTATGTTCCATAAATTAATAACAGCAAGGCAAAAATGTTGAAGATGTCTGTGAACTTTCACAAATCAAAATATTATGTATTTCACATAAGAAAAAACAAAACTAACTGCATCCACCACTGAAAAGGTTAGAAACATTTCATCTGGTCCCTCTCTCTCAGACACACAATACATCGGTCTCTCCCTCACATACACAACTATAATCCCACTCTAACCCTCTCTCAGTCACGCACACAATACACCCTTCTCATGTGAGCACATTCATAAACAGCTACATAATCCCTCTCTCTCACACACACACATAACACACACCTTTCTCTCTCTCTCTCTCTCTCTCTATCTCTCACTACACCCCTCACTCTCACAGTGAGTCACACACACACACAGACAGGCACACATGATAATATTTATCTCAAATACGCATTTTCTTGTGAGGAGTGCCAGCCTCCCCAGACAGGTCGGAGATGGGTCTCTTGCCTGCCACCTTGGACACACATGTCTCTGGCTGCCTCTGGCCAGCACCACCTCTCCTGCTGCTGATGCCGCTGATGCTCTTCTTAGCCTGACGTCTCAGCTTCTCCCTACTTTTCAGGTTGCTGCTGCTGCCTTTGGTCAGGCTGCTGTAGCTCTTCACTGGCAATTTCTGGACGCTCACACGCCTGGCAGTGGATCTGGGAGTGATGAAACCTGCAGCTGAGGATCCCTGGCTGTTTGCCAAGGACCCAGGACTGCTGCTACTTTTCCTCACATATCCCTTGCCCACAGCATGTTTGGCAGAGGAATGGTGACCACCAGTGTTCTTACTTTTGGATTCCTTCTTGGACTTTTTCACAGACTGAGAGCTGCTTCCTTTGGTGGACTCCAACACAGAGAGCATCTGTTTTGGAGACAGGTGCGCACGAGTCGGAGACACTGGTCTGGTTTCGCTAAGCCGTGCACCAGTGTGGGGAGGAGAGACGGCACCCGCGAATGTGGCGGACTGATTCAGCATCAAGGATTTGCTGACTTCAGCAGAATTCACCAACCGCTTTGGTTTCCCACTGAAACTGTTTGTGGAGGAGGCGAGTGAAACACTGGCCATCCTGAACGTGTTGCCAGACGTCAGACCTCTGTCCTTTCTCGGCCTTCCCCTCGCAGGGATCACAGACTTATGTCCCAGTTTCCACGCTCGGTGGGCCTGCTCTCTGATGCGAGAGGAGAACAACCTTGTCTGTGCTCTGCTGATCAAAAATGGATTGACCTGCAAGGTGTTGCTGGTGCCAGAATCCAGGCCATTTTTCCTAGTCCTGCTTTCATCAGAAGCCTGCTTGGGTTTTTTCACTTCTGCAGGCTCCGCAGAGCTCATGGACATGTCCATTTTCTGTTCACTCTTCTTTGCAACAGAAGCTCCTGTAAAGGAAACTGAAGACCCCCTGGTGGTTCTCAAAGGATTTCTTTTGGCAGGGTCTGCTTCCACAGAGGTGTCTGTCTGTGCGCTGACTGCACTCTTCCTGCTGGAGGTCTTCCTCAGCACAGTTGTCCCTGTCTGGACAGCGCTAGTTCCCTGCTCTTTTTCACTCACAGCTTTTCTGAGGAGACTGCTGTTTGTAGAGTCACTCTCTGGTGGTCTCCCTCCTAAATTCAACTGACTGCCGTTAGCATGTTTGAAGAAGGCAACATTTGAATCCCGTTCCTCAATTTTCTCTAAGGTTTTCACAGTGTCATTCCGTCTCAGTTTTCTCAGGCCTGCTGGCTCCTCCTTTGCTTCTGTGTTCTTAGCCACTGTAGTTGTAATCTCTTTTCCACTGTTACAGTGCTCGTCTGTGACTTGATGGCCAGCTTTGGATCCCTTCATTCTATTTTCTGGGACAGTCTGTGTGTGAGTGCTGGGACCATTTGGTGCCTCCTTCACTTCTTCACTGTGTTTGACTTCCCTGCTCCTCAAAGCTCTGCCACCATTGGTGGCCCTGTCCCCTGTCTCCCCATCGCCTGCAGCCTTCCTCCTCCCCCCTGCTGCTCCAACTCTGAGACCTGCAGGCATGTCTGTGTCTTCCTTCAGCACCTTACCACCATCCTCTGCCTGTGACTTGTTGGTCACTTCCATCTTCCAGCCTGGTTTGACTGAAGTATCTCCGACAAAGGCGGACTTCCCGCTCCGTAGTCTTTTACAGTCTGACGGGTCTTCCCTCTGCTCTGTCCTCTTAGCCCAGTCCCCAGTGCTTTCTTGTAAACTGCCTCTTGTCTGCACTTTGTCTCTGGCTGGCTTCTTTTCCACTGGGTCTGAAGCTTCCACCTTTGTGTTCAAACTGTCTTCTTTCATTCCCTCTCTAGGACTGATGGACTCAGTACAGAAGTAGTTTTCTGATCTGGGTATTCCGTTCTCCTGCAGAGTGTTTGGGAGTTTCTCACCCTCATGGATACCTTCACTTTTTGCGTTCTTTTTGTTGTCAGCGTGTTGTGAAGATGGTGTCAAAGGAGAATGACTGGAGGCAGCCTGGTCCTTGGGGGTTTTCACTGCAGTGGTAGAACTGGAGCATGCAGGACTCACACACCCTCTGGGACTGGGTTTCCCTGGCGACAGACAGCCAGATAGTGCACTTTGTATAGCACTGGACCGGGTGTGGGGTCTGTGGCCATGAGCTGACGGCACTGGCTGAAGCAGGCTGGTGGACCGTGAAAACACAGGACTGCTGTGGGTCCGTTTCACTGACACAGGAGAAGACTGCCGGGTGGTCACCTTGATGTCTCTCCTGCCCACCAGTCTGCCAGGAGAGGGCGCTGCAGGGCTCTGGAAGCCATCGCTCCCCGCCACGCCAGCAGCCTGCTCATGGCCGGGGGAGAGTGCCAGCCTAGGGAAGGATGCAGTCTTCAGCAGCAACATGCTCCTCCTGGTGCCCGGTCTGTGCCCTGGGGACTGCAGACAGGTGTCGCCCACCTGAGACACAGGGGACAGAGTGGGGGGGGACAGGCTGGGATGGGAGGACGCAGACACCTTGGGGGTCAGACTCAGAGGGTCCAGATGAGGGGGGCTCATGGAGGCCTTGGACAGAGACGACACCTTGGAGCTCGGGCCAAGAGAGCAGGTCACAGGGTTCACAGCAGCAGGAGGTGCTCCTTCCTTCAGTGGACACCCACACTTGTCACGAAAGGCACACAGCGAGCAGCAGGTGAAGCTCTTCTCCATGTCTTCGTCTGAAGACAGAGTCTTCACAGAGAAACTGTCATCCAGGGGGCTGCATTTCTCTGACGGCAGTAACAACCCTGCAGCTGATGACGGAATGTCAATCCTCAGCGGTTTCTCCACGTCCACTGACGCATGATCTGATGCATCGTCAGCTGCCTTGCTGTGAAAAGGATGCTTGTATCCTGTAGCTGAGTCAGACAGGATGGACAGCAGAGCTGGGTACTTCTGTATGGTCTTCTTCCTCCCTGCCTGACATCTGCTCCCTGTGGGAGACTGACCACCATCAGACGTCACAGAGCTGTACAGGTCGGTCAGCAGGCAGCGGTAAACCGTCAGCTTCTGAGACTGCAACTCAGCGTTGGTGGTTTCAGACACACAGTGACTGGCCAACAGCTTTCTGGCCAGCTCAGGTTTGCCATCTTTACGCTTCAGGCCTAGCACACGGTCCACGTCTGTCAGCAGGAAGGTGGGACCTTCTGGGAACACCGATGGTTGGGAGAACCCTGCTCTGGCCTGGAACAGTAGCTGCCTGGTCAGCGACATCTGAAGGACAGCGTTCCATTTGAGCAGGGTTTTCCTGGAAAGGCGCTTTACAACCACAGAGCATTTGGGCAAACTATATCTTAGGTTTCTGGATTGAAGGTTCAAGCCTGTCCTCATCATTTCTTTAAATTCCAGCTTGTCTGCACGAGTGAACTTGTACAGATGACAGAACTGCTGTTGGCGTTTGCGTGTCAGTTTCCAAGTCACTGGGTAAGTAGTCTGACGGTTGCGAAGTCGATCTTGGTACTTGTCCTTGATAGGAGTTCGGCAATATTCTCCTATATTGGATATGACCGGAACGTGCACCTCGGAAGTCATGTGCTTGATTATCCTCTGACCCAACCCAGAGCTGACATCAATGCTGAACAAGGTCTTTTTCCTCATCTTGGGTTCATCAGTATCTTCCGCGTTGGATTCACAGCTGTCCCCGTCGCTCTCCACGGACTTCTCCTCTTCTTTCTCAGTGACCACACCCTCTGGCTTTTTGTCCAGTGACAGACGTAGACACGACGATCGACGGCTGCCCAAACAAGAAGAGTTCCCATTGACAGCCAGCGAATTGCTGCTGGCATCCCGACTCAGCTGGGTGATGAGGATTTTGTGGGATCGAGGCGTGGATGGAGAGACCGGGGTCTGGGGTTCTTCCAGGTCAATGGTCTCACACTCGGTGTTGCGGCGACGGGCCTGTCGGATCTTGCGGGCCCTGTGGAAGGGCACCAGGTCCAGGGCCGTGACAAACTGGCTCTGAGACACTGAGGACCTGCTGCTGGGAGACACAGCACCAGAGGCCCCTGAGCTGAAGTCTTCCGGCGTGCAAGTGGGCGGGGCGGGGCTTGGAGCTTCAGAGACAGGAGGGGTGGAGGGGATGGCTGACGGCAGCACTCCCCCTTGGCACTGGACCTGTTACATGCAATAGAAACAGTCACATGGAAGCTGGGTAACTGAAGCACTCCTCAATTATATGTCTTTCCATGCTAAATCATTACAAAGACTGTGCACCGAAAGATTTCTGTCCAGCTGCCCTCCCCCTCTCCCTGAATGCATCCTAGCTGTACTTCCCCGTTCCATATTGTTATGATTCACACCATCCACTTTCAAACCTTCTGACTATCTAGGAAGGATGAAGAGAAACAACACTGGGTAAAAAAGCAGCTGCCCTTCCAAAGAACCTCAGCTTACAGCATACTTCCATCAAATAAAAAGGTAAAATATTCATGTGATACAAATCTGAAGATATTCCATACCAACCTTGACACTGGTTACTGCTACATGCCAAGCAAGCAGTGCTTGCAAGTAAAAAGTAACATGCAAGTAACATGCTACAGGTCCCGTTCAAACAGTCTGTGCGGCATCACACACACACACACACACACATGCACACACACACACACACACATGCACGCAAACACACACAAACACACACACACATGCACGCAAACACACACACACACACACCATTCCAAATAACACTGATCTACAATGAAAAAAAAAACACCACTTCGTGAACATTCTTTTATTTTGGGATAACAACATGTTGCAATTCATACAACTCAAAGAACTGACCTGGTGTTTCTGTAAGGTGTCTTTGGTGGAAAACTCTTCATTACACTGGTAACAAAGGTAGATGTCCAAGTATGGCACACCACCTGAAACATGCAATATGATCAACTTATCATCAAGAAACACTCCTGGGGTACCATTCAGAGACTGGCCCAAAACAGGCAAGAGTGGCAGTTCTTCACTCCTACCCTACATGCCAGAGACAAGAGAGCAAAATGAGCAGTATGCATCATGGATTATTTGGGAAACGTCAGCTCACCTACGCCTGTTGCCCCATCTGGGACAAAGGCCACCAACAAGCACTCTCCAGCCATCTTGGCCCTGAGCCAGTCGCTCCAGCTGTCCTCGGGTGCCGCCTGTCCTATTCATGTCTGCTTCCAAGTTGCGGCGCTATGTGATTTTTGGATGCCCTCTTTCCATTTTCCCATGAAGGTTCCAGGTGACGGCTTGCCTTGTAGTGCTGGATGCTGGCTTGCCAGAGTTTGGCAAATCTATCCCCAGCATCTCTGAAGAATCTCTTCTGCAGGCTGCTGTATTTTTCACTCCCACAGTTCTTCAGATTTTCTCTGGCTAGCCAATCTGAAGAATCCTTCTGAGGCAGGCATTGATAAAGTTTGGATTCTTTTCATGGCAGTGATTCTTGTTCTCCCGGTCTCTGCTTCATAGAACAATACATGTTTCACTATGATGTTGAAGATCCTGATCTTGATGCTGATTGTGAAATCTCTGGATTCTAAGACATTTTCCAGCTAATAGAAAGCCACCCTTGCTTTGCCAATGCGGGTTCTAATGTCAGCATCTATTCCATCCTGCTTGTTGATGATGCTGCCAAGGTAAGTTAAGCTCTCAACCTCTTCTAGCACCATGCTTTCCGGCCTGAAGAGTGTTGTGTTTGCTGCACTGACCACGAGGATCTTGCTCTTCCCTTTGTGGACGTTGAGGCCCAGGCAAGCTGAGGTTTCCACAACAGTGCTGGTCTGATCCTGCATCTCTTGTTGGGTGTGGCAGAGGGCCAGATCATCAGCAATGTCAGGGTTGTCCAGCTGTGTCCAAAGCATCAACTGGATGCCATTTCAATTCTGAGCTGCAGGACTTCATAATCCGGTCTACTGATAGTAGGAATTTAGGGAAAAGTGCAATACAAATAAAATCTACTGCTATTATCATAATCTCATATTGCACACACCTTACCCAAGGTAGTTCTTTAAAGTAAACACTTCACTCAGTTTGAGTGAACATTTGTGCAAATTGGTTAAGTGTCAGGGTGTGTATGGGTGCAAGTGACAATCAAACTGTGTGTATGCAAAATTATGGGTGTGAGAGAGAGAATCCATGAGTGAGCTCAACTAAGTTTGTTAGGTCAGGTTGAACTATCTGCTTATGTTCTTAATCACTTTTTCACAATTGTATTGAGGGAGAATCTCAGACACTAGTTAAATTTTGATTGAAATATATTTTACAACAATTATCACTGTTACATGTTCAAAGTACACATAAAATGATAATACAGATGTAATGAAATCGTACTGAGAACACAAACTTTTATGCATGCAGACAACAAGTCCAAAGCAGCATGTGAACATAGTCCAGAACATTTAAAGCACAACATAAACACAGGCACTGCCACATCTGAGGCACTGTATAAACATATATTTAAGCTGCTGTTAATCACTTATTAAGAATAACATAATAACCATCATAATTATCAACATTAAATAGTTATTATAATCAATTATCAAACTGATACACCCAAAGCACTATGTAAACAGATACATGGAGAAACACTGATTATGGCCAGGTACAAATTCTTGGCTTGACCAGTGTGCAAGTTCATGTTTGGGTTCATGGTATCTGCTACCTGCCTTCTTTCTGACTTTTCCCCTGAAACACCTCTCCCTGGTGCACTGGAAGCCTGCCTTTGCCAAACTGATGTAGTCAATATCAGTCCATACTAAAAAGGAAACAGGAATATGGCAGTGAGAGCACAGAAACACGAGCTATGGTGCAATTGTATTACAATGTTAGTACACAGAAACTTGAGTCATGGTGTGTTCGTGGTTACAATTTTTAATTATACCAGTATTTTTTTCTTTTTTCTTTTTTTTTTTTTTTATAAGGAAAAATTACTCCCTCATTAATACACACATGGAAACAAACAGAAAAATGTGGGAGAATGTGTGATATCATCCTACTGTGTCTTTTTTTTCCTTTTTTTTCCACAGTTTGCTACTTCACAAAGCAACTTAAATCAGGAAAAACAAAACTACACACACACATACACACACACACACACACAAAAGCATACATCGTTTGATTGCTGTACATTTTTTATTCACGTCACAACCATGCCAACCATGTGCACAAACATGAAGAAAAGTATAAGCAGCTACTTATATAGCATACTAAAAGCAAACAGAAATCCGCACCTGATTTCCTTGGGCTTGAAATGACATCCAACTGGAAAACAAACAAATAATATCAATTCCAGTCCACAATAGTCTAGCCAACTTTTATTCTTCATATCGTCATCTCTTTCTCTCATTCTAACATGTTTTTTTTTCTCTATATCCATGCTGAACTCTTTCTGGAGCTAGAAGAGAGACATGACCACAACAAAAAACAAAGAAACACAAACAAACAAACAAAAAATCTGTTGCCATGCATCTGTTCAGTCTGTTTTGTACCACTTAGTAACCTGTTCAGCTATGCTCTTCATTAGCTTCACGACAAGACACAATCAAGAGGCAATGTTGTTCATGTTGCGTTTGTTGTATGTATGCATCTGTACAGTTTGCATATTTAGGACTTTCTACTTGATAGTCTAAAGGCAGATTAGGCAGGTTTTTCATCATTACTTTTTTTTCATGCCCTCTAGACATTCTATATGATTTTCTGGATTGTTATATACCACACCCATAATAAATGGAAAAATTAACTACAGTGATGTTCCAGCAGATATTTCACTGTTAACACTGACATACTCTGTCCCACAAAATGAATGCAAAATACTGAAATCAGGCTCTGTGTTCCCGTGTATAGAACTGTAGAGAAAATGGTACATCTTACAATTAAAAACTATACTTACAGTATCTTTAACTTTGATTGCAGCAGGCCACATAAAAAAAGAAATCTCTATTGATAATGCAAGAAGACAATTACAATAATTCCTTTATTTTCCATGTCACCAGATCCAATCTACTATAACGTAACACAGAACTGCCTCTAGCTAGCTCCATGACACTGAAATTCAGGACATCAAAACTGAAACAAAAATGTTACACATATGCATACATGTGCACATGCAAGATCATTCCACTCTACATCACAACAACAGAGTCTGAGGGTTCAAACCTTGGCAGGGTGGACACAGCAACGGCTGGGTGGATGGCTGTTGACCCAGTCCAGTACCCTGGGCTGTGTGAACGCCGGCATTGGGGCTGGCACCACCCTCACTCTCTGCTGGGTCAAGTAGTTCCAGCATTTCTTGGCCACCTTGCGCATCGATGACTGGCTGGCGCTCTGAAAGCCATTCAAGTTCACCCACAGAGTGTACACAGCAACGCAATGAACACAATTAAGTCATTTATATAGTCACTCATATTCATTACACAACAAGAACACATCAACACTATGAACACAATTAAGTCATTTTAGATTAATAAACAAGAAAAACAAGGCTTTGAAAGATGCAATGTCAAACACAAGAGGAACTGAAACAAATATGGCAGCAGACTAACTAATTAACTATTGTTTGGTACTGAAGTACATCAAGTAGCTCATTTTCCGACATTTTTCTTCAAGTACACGCAAGAGTGTCAGAATTCCATCGTCCAAAGACGGACGACTTTCAAACTTTCAAGGAAAATAGAATGGAGCCCTAAGCCCCATGTCCCACTGGTACTTCACACTCTCAAGAAAGACAGAAGGTGCAATACCAGGCCAACTGCCAGGAGATGAATGCAATAATTTGACAGCTGTGAGCAGACGAAAGCAATACCTGGACAACTGTGAGGAGATGAATGCAAGACCATAACAGCTAAGAGATGAATGCACTACCTGGACAACTGCAAGGAGATGGAAGCAAACATGTGACAACTGTAAGGAGATTAATTCAATACCTTGAGAGACGAATGCATAACCTTGACAACACTCCAGAGACAAATGCAATACCTTGACACCACTGAAGATAGAATGCTGTGCCTTGACAGCATGCAGAATATGAATACAGTACCTTGACAGCTGTGAAGAGATGAATCCAATACTACTTTGGAGATGAATACAATACCATTGACAACACTAAAGAGATGAAAGCAATAGACTGAAGGCAATGAGAAGATGAATTACACAATACCTTGACAGCAGTGAGGAGTCGATGCTCAGTCCAGGGCAGCACACCTGGCCACCACTCTGGTCTCCTGGCTTCCCTCTCATGAAGAACAGCCACCAACTGTGGCAACAGTCTTCGAAGCTCACGCTAAGGAGGAAGAAATGCACGTGATACAGAAATGTGATTGAATCTTGTTGCATTTCAAAATCAAGAAAAGCCTTCTTTGAAAGTGACCAGCATGCATAGTATGATCACCAATGCATGTAAAATGCATTCCATAATAATAGCACAGTTAAACGAAATATCCTATGATATTCTAATTAAAGAGTTTCCCAATCAAACATTTTGAATTTTGTTGTGATAACACACAACTGTCCAAGCTCTGTCTTTGTGTAGATGGAATATTTCTCCTTGTATTTGGTTCAGAACAGTGTTGCTCTGTTTTTTACACAGTTCTATCAAACTTGAAAGTTTCATTTCTGTACAATTGTTTTAAACACTTTTCAAACACCGAGAGAAGGTTTGCAAGCTTGAATGATTATATAAATGCCATATGCAGATACATCTTGCATGAGTAAAAAATCTAATACAACTGAAATGAAACTGTGGTGTTTGATCAAGCAATCTGCCAAGGAAAGGTTCTATAAAATAGTCTGTTCCTTTTTCCATCAGATTTTAGCCAAAGATTGTCTCATTAAGCAGAAGAAAAGTCTGAGATGGGACAAGGTTTCAGTTGTTTATCTCTACTGAACAAAGTACTAATGGAAATAAAGAAGATCACACTGGAGGTGAGAGTGATGATTTGCAGCCTGAAGAAGACTGCATTTCAGCAGTTAAAAACATGCATTTGTGCATGGAGTGACACAGCAGAGCAGAGTGTTGGAGAAGTAAGGGTGTGGGAGTGTGGAGGAGTGGGGGTGTGGTTCAGGAGAGAGTCAAAACACAGACTCAGCAACCTGGCCCGTCTTTCCTTGGAGGAAAGTCACTCCAACTGTTTGCAGTGAAGCAACCTTTGATCTGTCTGTACTGTCTGTCCATCCTCCACCTTCCTGCTTTGTTTCATAAACAGTGATTTGAAAGTGTTTGTATTGCATTTGTCTGACTGTGAGGTTAAAAAAAAAAAAAAAAAAAAATTATAAAAATAAAAAAAGGTCATATTTGTTTGGATTTTGCGTCATCTAAAATTAGTCTGCTTTTACCAAATACTTCAGAAATCTATTTTTGTGCTCCAAAGGAGAAGACAACACAAATCAGCCATTAGTATCTCATTTTTGTTGTCACTTATGGACAGAACTTAACTTGATAAACACAATGTCACAAAACAAGTACTATAGAGTCAGTCCTTCTGTGCAAGTATGACTTGTTCAGAATGACCACCCTCTTACTGAAGGCGCAGAAATCTGGTGTGGGAGGGGTTTGTGCATTTATTGTAAAATCCTACACTGTAACTTATCCGGCATAGGCTATTTTGCTTAGAATTTGCATTCGAAGTAGCCTTGATATATAAAATTCATAAAATACCATCTGCTTAGTTTTTATTCACAAAATCAGTCAAATATCAAAAAGAATTTTTCTTTTTCTTTAAGTATAGAGAAACACAAATGACTGAGCAGTGCTTGTTTTCCTTTTGGTACATGAAAAAGATATCTGCTCTGGTATATTTCACTGTCACAATGTTAGCAATCTTTTGCTCCAGTCAATAGGTTAAAAAATAACCAACAAAACCAGTGGTAAATGAAACCTTCCTTGTTCAGGGATCAACTTCATGAATGAATGAAAAATACTTCCTTGTGTGTCAGGCCGGGCTTTTAAAATACATAAACCTCACCCTATTGGCAAATGACTGGATTCATTAATTTTATTGAGAATCAAGCTACATGTGAATGATCAATAAAGCATATTGGGCATTACTTTATCTATGAATAATTGATTTTTTTTTAAACATACAAAGTAACTATCAAATATCAATGAATAATTGATTAACAATGTTACTTTATCAGTGAATGATTTAGGAACAAAGCATACAGTGGGTAACTTTATTTGAGAATGATTTTTAATGATTTTTAATAAAACAAACAATGTCACTTTCAGTTTCAGTGAATGGTAAGCATAGAACATCACTTTATGAATGACCACTGATTAGCTAAGCTTGTAGTTGTAGACATTTTATCAACAAACAATATCAGAGAGATCTTTCTTGAATAAACAATTACCTTGACTATGAATTATAGTTTTATTCAACAATTAGATGTGTTATCAATGAACAGTCAACAAACCATATCAGTGAGATCTTCCTTGAATAAACAATTACCTTGACTATGAACTATAGTTTTATTCAACAATTAGATGTGTTATCAATGAACAGTCAACCAACCATATCAGTGAGATCTTCCTTGAATAAACAATTACCTTGACTATGAACTATAGTTTTATTCAACAACTGCCATGCCAATTAATGTGTGTATAAAGACTAAAACTTTATAAAGAGTTCAATACAATTAACACCATACACTGCATGCGGCATTTCAGAAAGTTATGCACCAACATCACACATCTGACAGTTTCATATATAACTCTCTTAAAAAGGAAATTTTGGGTCACAGTTAAGTATCTGTAATTAAAATGTAATTTGCTCATTAATATCTGACAGTAGTTGGTACCAAAAGCCTTGGTCTTTCCCATATTTACTTGTTTGTCAGGTTGCCAAGTGTGCGTTTGTGTGTGTGTGTGTGTGTGTGTTAACGCGCAGCAACCCTCTCCAAGTTTACTGACGCATGCATGTAATTTGATAATGTGATAACTTTCACAGCTTTCTCTATGCTGAAAAGTATGGTTAGCCAGATGAGTGGCGTTTCAAGAGGATTTTTTCTTTCTTTCTCTTTTTTTTTTGTTTTGTTTAGATGATGTTCAGTTTCAGATGCACACCACCCTATGTGATCCATCCTCTTTGATCAGTCATGGGAGGGATAGAGATCAGGAGAATTGTTACATGTGTGTGTGTGTGTGTGTGTGTGTGTGTGTGTGTGTGTGTGTGTGTGTGTGTGTGTGCATGCACATGAGTGTTCTAGGATGGACATGGAACACAAAGGAGACATGAAGCTTAAACATAAAATATTCACAGAGAGAGAGAGAGATTGATAGATACACAAATTATAGCTTTACTGACTTTTCAGTCCAGCAACTGCTGTAATAGTATGGGTCATTACATTGTAGGAAGTCTGTTATCTTGATGTATTGTTGGAGGTCTGTTATCTTGATGTGATGAAATAAGCAAACATGTCAGTTTGCTCAACACAGTTCTATCTCGTGACTTCTTTCTCAAATGGTTTCATCCTTAATTAGAAACTGCTGTTCTGCCTCTCTCCCCTGTGACAGGATACTGGTTAGTGCATAGGGTGTCGATCTAAATGGCTTTGGGTTTGAATCCTGGTAGTCCCTGTTGTGTACGGGAAGGAAATTTATTAACAGACCTACCCAGTAAATATTTATTCCGATCTAGTAGTTTCACACCCCTCTACCTGTACACACCATCTATGTTCTGTATGCAGATGCACATGCAGCAGATCAAATTATGCACATGGTCACACAAAATCTTTGTAATTTAGTATGCATAGTGGTCTGTGGTTTGCAGAAACATGGGAGTACCTATCAAGCACTGCCTCTGGAAAAATGAAGCAAGGCAGGTAAAAAAAAAAAAAAAAAAAAAAAAATGAGACCCACGACAGATCCTCAGCCATGAAGACCAGCACAAATGACAGTCACAGTTCACATTCCAGGAAGTTCCCTTCCACTACATGGCCTGCTGTCATGTTTTTGGGGATTCTTCGATGCTGTTGTTCTGAGCTTGGAAAGTTCAGCAATTGGTTGCTTATCATGTGGA
Source organism: Babylonia areolata (assembly GCF_041734735.1). Taxonomy (NCBI): domain Eukaryota; kingdom Metazoa; phylum Mollusca; class Gastropoda; order Neogastropoda; family Buccinidae; genus Babylonia; species Babylonia areolata. Next base: position 30,242,186 of record NC_134900.1, read on the forward strand.
TGTGGACACAACAGCTGAATACCTGTGAGAGAGAGAGAGAGAGAGAGAGAGAGAGAGAGAGAGATGTTCTAACTAAATATGAGTGTACCAGCCACACAGAATAACTCACAGTGGATAGTGTGTCAATTATTGCAGGAGACAGGCTGGCCACAAAATGAGGCACTGATGACTGTTTTGCCCCAGAAAATCTGCCAGATGCTTGTTTTTCCATCTTCCAGACTGATATGAAACATACACAATCATGTTTTTCCACTTTCCAGATAGCTATGAAACAATACAAAAAATCAAAGTTGCTTGCTGTTTACTCCATCTGTGCAACAGTCCTGGAATATATAAGAAAAAGGTGTCACATGATTTCTGATTATTTCAGCTTATAAAGTTAGAAATATAATGTTGAATAAATAAATTTAAATATCAACCATCCTGGTTTAGTAAACAAACCACAAGCACAAAAATATTTGATATTTTATTCTGCAATGGTGACCACATGATTATGAGTCAAGACACTAATGAATGATTGGAGCTCACATCATAATTCAATGTGTAAAAAAATATTACAACAAGGCATCCACACATCATCAGTTTAAAACAGCATCTAAAACACACAAATAAAAAAAAAGTATGTTGTTAGTCTGTTATACATCTTTCATATCTTAAATAATCTTTGTTTTATAATCATATCCTCATACTTTTCTCCATCCACCCACCTCTCTCTCTCCCTCCATTCCACTCTCCTAGTCTCTCTCACTTGTTTGTGGAAGCACACATGTTTACACATGTACAACAAGACAATCATCTTTTTTCTTCTTTTTTTTACTTTTTTTAAATGAAAAACAAATTAAAATTAAAATTACTCAAAATACTTCTTTTTCTTCTTCCACTTAACGACCAAGATCAGTATGCTGATCAAAATTGTGTTGTGGGAGGTTGCTGTTGGGCGCAGTTTAGCTGGGCTATCAAGGGATGTTCTGTTAAAGTTGTTTATTAAATAGTTTCTGACTGCAAAATGGCTACACTTGAAAAGCAAACACTGAACAAAATGTAAAATCAAAATTACTCATGAGGAAGTAGTTAAATAGTTTCTGAATTAAAAATAGCTTAATCTATGATGAAATGTCAAATTTTCATATAACTTATTTATTTTTTAATCACTTCCTCTGTGACCCAATACATTCTTGACCTCTAAGAAGGTCATTCAAATTAGTATATTTTCCTGGGGTTTTTTCTTCAAAACATGTCCAAGACCTTAAAAATGAGCAGTGGCATTTTTACAATTCTAAAAACATGGCAAAAGTCCATTCTAAATAAAACTGAAACAGAAACCTATTTGTGCAGGGCTCTACTTCCCCATTAAAAGAATTGTTGAGATCTACCTTCCAAGTACACAGGGGACAAAACATGAGTCATATAAACAATTTTTATATTCGGTATATCAGATGAAAGAAATGGTTCTCTACTTTAAAATCAAAAGACCCCCTGAAAACCAAGTTATTGTATTTCTAATTCAAAGATTCAATTCCTCTTCCTTTTTTTTCTTGTTTTTTTTTTTTAATGGAAGACTGATTTACCTGCACTTGTTTTCCTCCATTGTCATGCTGTAAAACTCTCTCTCTCTCTAAGTATACACGCACAAATGTATGTAAATGTGAGTGTGTGTGAGTGTGAGTGTGTGTGTGTGTGTGTGTCTGTCTGTCTGTCTGTCTGTCTGTCTGTCCGTCCGTCCGTCCGTCTGTGTCTGTGCCTGTGTGTGTTTGTAAAAGTGTGGCTATTGGGGCACTCACACAACACACACACATACACACAGGTGGAGGGTGATTTTTCATACTTGGTATAATATATAGTTGTTTTTGCTTAAATCTTAATGAAGTCAAAAGAAAAAAATTTCTTCTTCTCTCAATGCACTCAAATATAATTTGCACTCATCCTCATGCTTGTGTGACTGGCAGACTGTTTATGCAACAGTTCATTTAATCAATAAGTAATGGCAGTAGGCTCTCTCTCTCTCTCTCTCTCTCTCTCTCTCTTTAGGAAAAAAGGTACAATACTACAAAAAGAGACTCAAATGGAGATCTCAATTGTTGAAACTTGAAGGCAAAAATCAAAATTTATTGACTTTTTTGTTGTGTCAAAATAGTAAAAATGGTTGTTTATTGTTCTTAAAATTTCACCATAATTTCAGGCACCAAACGTACAACCAAAGATCACATTAAACCATAGATCATACACAATATGATTATGATAAAAGACAAAACATCACAAGGGAAGAACAGTTTACCAATTAAAAGGAGTAAGTTAAAGAAATACTCAGAATCAGACACCATCATTTTTTTCAAAACTTACCAAACAATTTTACAAATGAATAATATTCTACCCATGACTATAATTTCTAAGTACTCTGAATTTAAATAATGGAAACCAAATCGGTCATTTACCCAACTTTCCCAAGTCAGCAGCCAATCTACTGATCTAACTTTTTTCGTCCATAAAGTTTACATTGTGCCAGATTTATGGACAAAAAACAAACAACGTGTGCATTGGTATCATTGCATTGTTCTGTATATCAACTATTCCATTCCTTCCTCAAGTCAAGATTGTACGGCAACTACTGCGAATATCATCTGATCAATGAACTGGCTCTAGTTTTGGGCTGCTTCTTGGACTTCTGAAGCCAATCTTGACGGAAGTAGGTCAACAGAATCCACTGCGATTGTTTTCAGTGTTTGTTGTTTGAAAGATACAATGCTATCTCTTGGTACTTCGTAAACATTTACATCATGCCAAACTATCACAAGAAGGTAACAAAACCATCAATCGAACCGACAGCAGCAGTCATCTGGCCAAGGCATGGTACCCTCAAAAGTTAAGGGATCATGGACATCTCGTGGTCCAAATTTGCAGACGTCAGACTTTTCGAAAGGTGGCCTTGTATTCGTCAGATCAACCAAAACTCTATTTCAACTTACCTTTAGTGACTTGAAGGGCAAAGAAACGTTCTGGGGCACAAAATCAATGTTTCGATACCATCATTTTTTACATTTAATTTACGGGTTGTCTTCGTGGTTTCTGTCGGCCAGAGCAATATGGCCGCCAGGCTGATGTAAACATCCGGGTTTCGAATGAGGACAAGCGGCGTCTTGGACAATTGTTCAGTTTGAAGCGCAAAGAAGCTTCATGAGTTCGGCAGTTTTACGAACTGGTCAAAAGATTGCTACAAGAAACCAGCATATGCTCAGTTTGTCAATAAATGAACAAATTACTGCCGCGCAACTTCAGCACAGTCAGAATGGATGTTTGATTTGACCTGTCAAATAATACTTGTCAACAGTTGGTCAATATATTGGTCATTAAGGACGAACTGTTAGTTGGGCAGTCATTGTAAGAACAAAAAGGTGTCCCAGTACTCATGGTAAATAACTTCTTATGCTGTCGATGGGATTAACTTAGCAAATTTTCAATGGCGAGTATTGAAAAGACGTTGAAGTCAGCATGACACACTTAGGCCTACGGATCGATGCTCAGTTATCACAGGGCAACGTACGGCCATATTAATCCCTCCAGATATGGATCTAAAGGAAAATACTCATACAATGTGTGTATGGTACATATTTATTCAATACTTTCGATGAATACTCTATGTTTTCTCAAACGCAAAACGTGACATCCTTCGCGAACTGCGGTTGACCCACCCACTGGAAATTAAGCCAGCAGAATCAACTAAGACTATTAATGTATTGCATATATATAGTGGTCACACATGTGCCAGGCCGCAATGGACTGAGCGACCAGTCTCGACAGGATCCTAACGCTGGATGGTCAGCTTACTCGGCTTACCCCCAAAATGGAGTGGTTTGGACTGCCGGATTCAGTGACTGGACATTTTTAAAACCTGGCCCTCAAGGTGATTCAAGTTACCACTTAACCTCAGGAATATCTACACACACCTGAACTTGATATGCAGGGGCCTATTTCAAGTTTACAGTCTGAACCATATTCCTGCGTGGGTTATTTCATGAATAGGATTAGTCTTGTATCAAACCGTTACCGGTACAGTGAACTAAATATAAGTCAACACTCAAATCGGGCAGACATCACACAGAGAGTCTACCCGGCAGAAATAAAAGTGACTCAGTTTTCTCCCGGGCCCCACTGTTTCAAAATATAAACAGATAAATGATATTTTTAAAAAAAGGTCGGAGACACTATGGTAATTTCAGTACCCGGCTCTGGTGCGGCGGTAAACTGAGTATAGCCCATAGTAGCCTATCAGTCGTCAGTGTCTGAGGTCTGATTGTTGGCGGGAAATGGACGGCGACCGCCCGGCCCGCGGGGTGCCCGCGGTGACTTCAGTGTCGACAGACGCCGTCAGGCTATGTCAGTGTCGAGTTAGCCGCTTCCGTCGTATCAACTGCAGTTCGTATTATTATGACTGACAACCGGCGTTCAGTTGTGTCATGATGGCGCCCGGCTACCGTACTGACGCTTCGCGCGACTGCGGATTATAACCATAACGTTCAATGGCCGGCACTACGTCAGTCAGTGTCGACAGCACCAGCTACTCTCTGTTGTTTTGAGTTGTTGTTTTTTAAGTAGTCCGTCGCTGCGCAGTGACGTGTCAATCAGCCGGTTGCGCAGCGTGTCAAAAGCAGTCGATAGCGCTACATGTCTAGACTAGGCACGTATAAGTATGCACTGAAGCACTGAACTGAATGACCGTGACTGACTCAGCGTCAGATCAGTTTCCGGCGGTGCCGCAATGTCAGTGTCCGTGCCAGCCGTGAGTAAAATGTATCACTGATGCACTGTCTCAGCTGTTACTGTATTTCTGCCTCCCATTCTGTTGCATTTTCCATGTTATCTTTATCTCTTCTCATCAATACTGGCATACAGTAACAGGGCAATTTTACCGGCCATTGCAGTCAAATACATTTATTTTCTGCTACTGACTCTCACTCTTTCTCTCTCTCTCCTTCTCTCTAACACACACACACACACACACCATGACACCGGCTGGCCGGCACACACTGAAACACACACACACACACACACGCACTGGCATGCACGCACGCCGGCACAGCTGAACACACACACACACACACACACACACACACACGTGACAAACATGCACAGTTTTATTATATCAAGTAAACCCACACAAACGAAAGCCTCAATACATCGCAGCACACAAATCAGTGACATAATATTGCCTCACTGTCAGTAGTAATCTTTCTCCCAGTCCTACACCCTCTGTCCCCCTAGTACCCCACAGACCCCCATCCCCACCTCACACCTACACTCGATGTAAATATAATTAATGTTGTCCGACCATAACTCTGTGTGTGTGTGTGTGTGTGTGTGTGTGTGTGTGTGTGTGTGCCGTGTGTGTGTATGTGTGTATTCTTTCTTAAATCAATTTAACGTCGTTTCACTTCGAGTGATATTAGTAGACGCGTGTGTGTGTGTCTGTGTGTGTCTGTGTGTGTGAGCGGGAGAGAGAGCAGACAGACACACAGATAGACTCGGGTAGACACACAGAGACAGGGACATAAATGAGAAACTAACCTGTACACTGGGGCTGTTTGTACTGTGATCCCTCTTGTTTGTTCAGTTTGTTTGTTTTTTCTTCTTGATTGTTGTTGTTGTTGTTGTTTAGAGGAGGGGGGCGGGGCATTCTCATTTGTCTTTTTGTCAATTCGCCCCAGAAACAACCGCTTGGGTCAGTATCCATATCAATCAATCAATGGAGAAATACTGATTTCTTCTTTGGAAAGACTGAAGTACTTTCAAGTTTGCTTTCGATGAAAATTATTATTGACCCGCTTTTCTGGGTTTCTATGAAATAGTGTTTTGAACTGAGCCATCATGCATGTTCCTAGAAAGCCTCCCTACTGATTCATGTCCACCGCTGAACTTCCTCAGAAAACAGCTCTGAGTTGACATCAGTTCACCGATTCTCCCGAGTTTCGCCCAGTCATTCAAACCGGCATTTCCCACACTGACCTGAAATTCGGGCAGAATAGGAAGTAAATTTCCCAGTTTGCAGGCATCACCGGGAAATAATTACTGGGATGCGGTCAGGCAGTTTAGTTCCCATGCAGAAACGACCGCTTGAATGAATCATTTCTGGAAACGTCTGAAATTTGGAGTCATGTTCGGGAATGGCCTATTTTCCCGTAATGATTGTTACCATGTAAGAACACTGAAACAGCATGAACAATTCCTCTCCCTTCCTTCCCAGCCCAGCGATATCACTGACGAGTCAGTTCAGTTCAGTTCAGTTCAGCTACTCAAGGACGGAGGCGTCACTGCGTTTGGACAAATCCATATACGCTACATCACTGACATCTGCCAAGCAGATGCGGCCGACCCGAGCAGCGTAACTGACCCAACGCGTTTACGGTCAGGCCTTGAGAAAAAAAAAATAACAGAAAAAAAAAGAAAGTTGACAGATAATGAAATATAATAACATACGGAAAAAAAATTATTAAATAAGATAAAGATCAGATAAAAAGACAATAATGATAATATTTTCTTTTTTAAATAATGATAATAATTTTTTTTTTTAAATCACAAGTCAGCAAGCCTCTTTCGGTGAAAAAATGAGAAGTATAGAACTGAACTGCGTTAAAAATAAATAAATAAATAAATAAATAAAATAAAATAAAATAAAAGCCGGCAGCCAGCTAACCAAACTAACTTCATTCCACATAAGTCTGGATGGGTATGACTAGAAGGTACGCGCCTCTTTGTGCATGTCATATTTCAGGCGAGATGCTGCTGTCTTGACTAATTATCAATAACTTGACGTATGATTAATTGCATCCATAAGTTCTAGACCTTAATTGGCGGAGCTGAAGGGAGAATTGATTTAAGTGTACAACATACACCGACTTGATCTAATACGCTGTGAAAGAGGAGAAAAAGAAAAAGAAAAAAAGAAAAGCACCCAGCCATTCAAACAGAAACAAACAAACGAACAAAAACAGCGGAAACAACTTCGTTTCACAGCAGTGTGAATGTGTATGACTCGGTACAACTTTGTCATATATCAGGCGAGATGGCGATGTCTTGCCTGATTGTCGATAAACTGTTTGATGTGTTGTTTTCATGATGACTGACTTATAGAACTTTGGCGAAGCTGAAGGGAAAATCAATGTAAGTGCACACAACATACAGCTACTTGTTCTAACACGCCGTGAACAAAGGGAATTAAGAAGAAGAAGAAGAAGAAAAGTAGTCTACCCAACCATCCAAACAAAAAACAAAACAAAACAGTTCATTACACAGAAGTGTGTGAATATGTATGACTTGGAGGTAGGTGCCTGTTTGCACATCTGTCATATTTCAGGCGAGATAGTACTGTCCCAGTTGCCTGGTAATGTATGATTTATTGTTTTCATGAGTTCTAGACCTTTGGCGGAGTTGAAGGGAAAATCAGTTTAAGAGTACACAACATACACCGACTTGTTCAAACACGTTGTGAAAAAGAAAAGAAAAATTAGAAGAAAAGCACCCGGCAGCCATCCAAACAAAAACAAGCAAACAAACAAATAAACAAACAAACAAACAAACAAAAAAAGCAGCAACAACTTCGTTTCACAGCAGTGTGAATGTGTATGACTCGGTACAACTTTGTCATATATCAGGCGAGATGGTGCTGTCTTGCCTGATTGTCGATAAACTGTTTGATTTGGTGTTTTCATGATGAGTTATAGACCTTTGGCGGAGCTCAAGGGAAAAATCAACTGATGCAAGTGCACACAATATACAGCGACTTGTTTTAATTAATTAACATGCTGTGGAAAAAAAAAACAACAACAAAAAACAGGGAAGAAGAAGAACAAAAGTACCCAGCCATCCAAACAAAAACAAAAACTTCATTTCACAGAAGTGTGAACGTATATGACTAGGGAGTTGGTGCCTCAGTCTTTGCCGCGCATCTGTCATAATTTATTTCAGGCGAGATGGTGCCAGTGTCACGGTCTTGCCTGATTACCGATAAAGTATGATTTATTGTTTTCATGTTCTATACCTTTGGCGGGGTTGAACGAAAAATCAGTTGAAGTTTACTCAACTTGCAGCCGCTTGTTCCAACACTGTGTTCCTCAAGTTCTTCAAGGGACGGGACTTGTAAGTGTTTCGGCTTCAGCTTCAAGACCTGCCGGCATAGAAGTCGGTACGGAAACCGTTCAGTTGTTTGTGTTACCGTTGTCAGTTTTGATGGGACTGGGACAGACCAGTGTAGGCTACAAAGGCCCTACAGTAGAAGATTTGTAGAAATGATTCCCTTCCCATACGCCTTTGACCTACGATGTAACCACATCATACAATCATTATAACAATAATGACTAATAATGATAATAGTATCTATATAGCGCTGAATCTTGCCGTGCAGAGACAAATCAAAGCGCTTTCACACCAGTCATTCACACGCAAGCCGGCATAACTCTAAAACTGGAGAAACTGAAGACAATGAAGAGGCAGGGGAGGGATGCTATTTTGGGAAGAGGAGGGTTTTAAGGCCCGTGCAGACTTGAAAGAGCTGGGTGCGGAGACCTGACGAAGCGAAAGAGGAAGCCGGTTCATTCCAAATGCAAGGTCCAGAGACAGAGAAAGAACGGCGACCAACAGTGGAGTGTTTGTATCTGGGTACTATGTGTAAACAGAGCGGATACGACTGAAGCCGATCGTTGAGTGACAGTTTGAGTACTTTAAATCATATTTCAACGAGGGTCGTCTCAATTGATGTCCCCGTCTTACCCTGCTCATTTTGATTTTCCTAAGAAATAAACGGTAAATTGATAGATACATTAATCAATCAATTAATAATAATAATAATAAAGCAACCAAACCAAAGTGGGGAGTTAGGGTAAATCTATTGTGCCAAGTATTCCTCAGTCCTTTTTTTTTTTTCTTCGTTTTTTCTTTTCTTTTTCTTTTTTGTCCTCTTATGACTCCTCCTCAGTCCGTCCAACCGGCTTATAATCCAACACCCTCTTCCCCCGTCCTCCCATCACACACTCCATCTGAAGTGCAAGGAAAGAGAGACTGTGGACGCGATTAGCACTGCGGCATCAGTCAGTGTCAGTACAAGGCTGTTCTATCGCTGTAGGGGAATATGGGGGATGTCAAGTTTTCATTGAGCGAGACGAAATAGGATAGAAATAGTAATAGAATGTCTTCATTACCAATTGTACCGGGGGTCACTGTGAAGGAATATCAATTTGTGGGATGGGGCAGAGGGGTTTAGTACAAAGGTACCAACATGGATCGAACACAAAGTTAGCACACATATTCACATACATAAAAGTGTCATATGCATGTGTAGGCTCTCTCTCTCTCTCTCTCTCTCTCTCTCTCTCTCGTGTAAAATTTATTTCAAAGAAATATTCTGAACGCCCTTGTTTGTTTAAATTTTGTCTATTGATGGCATCATCTGATGATGGTGTTAAAAGAAACCTCGCATTATACTGATATAAAGAACTTTACGTTAAGATATATAGTATTGTCCTCAGTAATTTCTATAGTTTAATTGTGTACTGATATAAAGCTTTTAAGTTAAGAGAAATAGTATTGTCCTCAGTAAATTCTTTAGTTTAATTGTGTAAGCAGTTGAATGCTTATTGCCAGTTCCGGTAATGTATACATATCTTGTTATCGGCCTCTCATTCACATGGGGCTATGGCCTTAATGAATAAATCATCTGCGTCTGCGTCTCTCTCTCTCTCTCTTTCTCTCACACTCACACACACACACACACACACACACACTGACACACACACACACTCGCACGCACGCACGCGCACACAAGCGACTGGCACGCACGCGCACGCACACACACACACACACACACACACACACTGACACACACACACACATACACACATACATACACACTCTGCACACACAGCATATCAACGTATGTTCTCACCTGAATGTACGCCCGTTTACCCGAGTATAACAAGAGCTGTCTAATATGCTAAACTTGACGAGCATTTATATTATTGCTGGAACAATAAAGATTCGTATTCTTATTTCAGTCTTCATTTACCGTGTTCTGCGTATCACCTTATTATATACCAATGCATATTCTTGATTCTTTTGTTTAACTATTTTTTCCAGTATTCATTTTATGTGAATGTTTTACGCAAACCCAGCTAGTAAAGTAGACTCTCAAAGCTGGACCAGACATCTGCCATCTGCTCCTTTCTTAACTCCCTACAGCAGATGTGACTGGCGGAAGCGGCCATGTATATCATGGATCAGTCCCGGCAACAGCTTTGACACGACCTCAGTCGATCCCTGAAACTGAAACCATTCGGTGACTGGAAATCTGAGCAGTTCGTGATCACTGACCTGTTCTCTCTCTCTCTCTCTCTCTCTCTCTCTCTCTCTCTCTCTCGGCTCTCTCTCTCTCTAGGTTCTCTCTCTCTCTCTCTCTCTCTCTAGGCTCTCTCTCTCAGGCTCTCTCTCTGCATGTTTATTTCCGGTTCAGAGTGGGTTTTGTTGCTGTGGGTTCTTTTACTTTGGCGGTCTAAATGCATGCCACTCATGCCAGTATAATACGGGTCCAAAAGGATCAATATCTAAAAGTTGTCCGCTGTATGCCGACCCTATATATTTTATTTCCCGCGGTTCAGATGACATGAGAGATGACACTGACGTTTGACTCAGTGGAAAATCACATCAGCCGGCAGACATGATAAACCGAAGTCATGTGACGCCGTGTGCAACCGCGCACTTGTTAGAACGTATGGCAACAAAGGAATTGTCGTCTGGTGGAATTCTGTGGAAGAAATCCTTCCTGGGAGGTCAGTACACAAATATATAGTACTGATGTCAAATGCATGCCGCACTCAAGGACTCGGACTACTGCACTCGCCCCGTTATGCTGACAGTCAGTTGTCAGGCAGTTTTTTAATTTATTTTTTTAATTTATTTATTTATCTTATTTTATTTTATTGTTTGTTTTCGTTTTGTTTTGTACGCTTATAGTTGACTCCAAGTTTTTGCGCCTTATACATATCATTATTAGTTGTCAGTAGTAGTTCTTTTTTTTATGTATTTATCTATTATTTATTTCCTTTTTTTTTCTCAAGGCCTGACTAAGCGCGTTGGGTTAAGCTGCTGGTCAGGCATCTGCTTGGCAGATGTGGTGTAGCGTATATGGATTTGTCCGAACGCAGTGACGCCTCCTTGAGCTACTGAAACTGAACTGAAACTGTCAGGCAGGCATATGCCGAGCAGATGTGGTGTAGCGAATATGGATTCGTCCTGAACGCAAAGATGACTCCTTGCCCGGAGAAACTGATACTGAAACTGACACGGACACTGAGAAACACACACACCGGGCACACACACACACACACACACACACACCGTCACACACACACACACACACACACACACACACACACACACACCGTCACACACACACACACACACACACACACACACAAGCAACAGAACGAAAGGCAGAAATACCGCGCACGGCCGACTTGACGCAGTGCAGCACGATCGGACAGTCGTCAGAGTCATTGTGTTGCTCAAAGAGCGCTGAGTAGTATTGACACGTCAGCGCCACTGACACTCAGTGACGCGACAGCGCCATTGACATGTGACAGCGAGCGACTGATAAAAACAGTATATATATATATAAATTACGGAGCTTGTGCTGTCGACACCACGAACGTATATTGTCCATGGTCGACACCGGCGTAGAATGCCGCGCCGGGCGCCATTGAACGTAGTGGTAAGCAGTGGCACGTAACGCTGTTGGCACGTAGCACTATTCATCGTTGTGACGATGGTACGAAGCGACGCGTAACGCTAGTGACACGTTGCTCCAGCTGTCGACATGTAGCCTGTAGCCTGTAGCCTGCGCCACCCATTAAACCTTTAGCCCTACGCTCAGGCAATCTTGCCATTGCAGTCGGCTTACCCATCAATCAGGTGATACTGAGCTAAGGCCATTACTGATTCAGCAGGCCCCGGCCAATGAAAAATACCCGCGAGCGTCAGTGTCAGTGCAGCCACTGACGGTGTGTGCGTCAGTGTGTGTGTGTCAGTGTGTGTGTGTGTGTGTGTGTGTGTGTGTGTGTGTAGTGTAACGTAGTGTAGTGCGTGCAGCGGACTGGCATATATCTCTCTCTCTCTATATATATATCTCTCTATATACGTATAATTCTATGATAAGGAAGAACAATTAAGGAGACAAGGCAGGGAGGGGTAGGTGGGTGTCTGTGCTTGCACGAAGATTTTAACGAAGTGATGTACAGTGTGTGACAGACGGTCTGTGCATCAGTGCGCGCGAACAACAATATGATTTCACTGTGACGCACGTTTATGAAGTTACCTTGTAACAACAGGCCAACCCAACACTCCGTCAGTGACTGCGGTCCAGCGTTTGCACCGACACTAATGGAAAAGAAAGCAACTTCTTCAGATGAGACGGTAATTCAAATAGATTATTATAAGATTAATTTCTAAAGGGAAAATTTCTTACATTCATCACTCAGATGTCTCAGCCAATCAGTATTGAAATTTTCGTCCTCACCAGTTAACTTGAAATGAAGCAATCATTGTTAATTATCGGATTGAATCAGTCGGGTGTCCGTTTTGTGGCACATAACAAACTTCGCGTGGAATCAGTAAATGTCCTTTCGGTCAAGTTTGCAGTTGATAATGAATTTCACGGCTCCACAAACAAACGTCGGTTCCCCGTCCAAAGAACACACACACACACACACACACACACACACACACACACACACACATATGTGAGTGTTCCTTTTCGTCCGACTGAGTTTTATCAATCAGTATACTGATAAAAACAGTATCGATTACGGAGCTGGTGCTGTCGACACCACGATTCGAACGTATATTGTCCGTGGTCGACGCCGGCGTAGAATGCCGGGCGCCATTGAACGTAGTGGTAAGCAGTGGCACGTAGCACAATTCACTGTCCTATTGACCCTCTTGCTCAGTGATATTGTTATTCTTTCAGAATGACTAGAATTATCAGTTTCACTTTAAATGGCCCTTCTCTACAGTGATGATGTTGGCGACGTCTGGAAATGTGACAATATTTATGTAGGCGTACGTTGTTTTTATTGCCGCCGCGCTTACTTCAGTCACATCTCCTTGAACTATATTCGGGTGATATTCTCCCTATCGCTGTTGGCAACAAACAATATCAAGCAACAGTTCTTTTCTTTCTTTGCAGTGGTCGAGCAAAGCTCATAGTGGCCATCTGGACTGATAATAAGGCCTCAGAATTGAGGGAACAAGTTCAGTCCAGCTAGTATGTGGTCAGTTTAAGTTAAGTTATGCATGATCTGAGCTTGCCATATCATTGTAAACGGGATGGCTTCAAAGGTCTCATTTATACTTACCATAATCCTGTCAAGCTTGGTTTCTGCCGAGAAAACGCCAACGTTAAAGTTTACCATGGACATGCACGCACACAATGTTTCATTACACTGACCCACTTTGTTTCCGATTTATGTCACAGACTCACTTTATTTCCGATTTATGTCACAGACTCACTTTGTTAACACATGCAAGTAAAAAAAAAAGTTCTTCCAGTGGCCAAACTGGTGCAGTCACGATGCCATCTCCGTTTAATGAAATTGGATGAAAAAACAAAAGCTAAAAGAAAAAAAAAGAAAGAAAAAGAAATGTTGCATGACCTACGTGATCTTGAACTTTGATCTCTGACGTTGTCTCTTTATGCAGGTTTTGTTCTCATCATGACCAGTCATTGTGCCAAACTTCGAACATTGTGAACAATACTCCTGCACATAAACTTTCCATTTCAATATCATTTGCCATGTTGTGACCTTAACATTTAACCTCTGATTTTGAATTTCTTTATGGATCACGCTGTACCATAACCAGTCACAATATCAAGTCAGTTTGATAAAAAAAAAAAAAATTGAAAAAAAAAAGTCTGGCACATCATGAACAATTAATAACAATGGCCCCCCTTAAATTCCAAATATAACAGGTCGTATTCCTGTTTAATAAGACAAGTATTAAAAACATCATTTGCATGGCTTGCCAAATAATAGTAACATCGTCTCTATCAAGCCTCTTCTAGTTTGCCAAATAATGACACTGGCCTTCGACCTCTTACCTTGCGTTCTATATACAGCGGATACCATGAACCTTAGACATGTTTCTCAGTTAATCGCGAGCACGCTTCCGTGCTAGTGGCGAGAGAGTGAGTGGCTGAGGTGCCGGAGACGGGAAGTAGATTTCATGCTTACCTCGCGGCAACTGAAGTTGCTCTGAAGGCCACCCAGCCTTGACTGGCGGAGAACCTAGCCACTGTTGTTGGTCGCGAGGTTGAAAAACGAAACGCACCTTCCTAGCGTGTCTCGCGAGAACCTTGTCTAACTAGCGTGTAAGAAACGCGCCTAAGTGGTTCACACTAAGCCCGGCCACAGACGGGTTTCTTAATCGCAAACACGCATTTTGTGCTAGTGGCGAAGAGCAGTAGGATCGAGTACTAGTATTACATGCGCAACGAAACGAATACTGGGCGAGAAGTAGATTTTACCATTACATTGCGGCAAAGTTGCTCCGAAGGCTACCTTGCATTGACTCGCGAAGAACCCAGCCACACTCAGTTGCCGCGAGGTGGAACTGATGAAAAGAAACGCACCTTCCTAGCGTGTTTCGCGGCGAGAACCTCGCCTTAGTAACGTGTTACAAACGCGCCTAGTTGGTTCACACTCAGTGAGCCTGGCGGCCAGAGACGGGTTTCTTAATCGCAAGCACGCTTGCGTGCTAGTGGCGAGAGAGCGAGTGGCGAGAGCCGAGAGGATCGAGTACTAGTACATGCGCAACGAAACGAATACAAGGCAACTGAGAAGTAGATTTGACCATTACTAGTACCGTGCGGCAAAGTTGCTCCGAATGCCACCTAGCCTTGGCTCGCGAAGAACCCATCCACTCTTGCTCGCGGCGGAAAAAAAAAACCCCGCACTTTCCCACTGGCGTGTCTCGCGAGAACCTCGCCTAACTAACGTGTTAGAAACGCACCAAGTTGGTTCACACTAAGCCTGCATGGCGGCCAGAGACGGGTTTCTTTGTAGCAAGCACACTTGCATGCTAGTAGCGTGAGAGCGACTCGGTGTGGCGAGGGTGAGGAGTACATGCGCAACGAAGTGAATGCCAGGCGAGAAGTCGATTTTACCGGGCCATTTTCTTGCGGTAAAGTTGCTCCGAAGGCCACCTAGCATTGACTCCGTCGCGAAAAACCCAGCCACTCTTGCCGCGATGTGGCAAAAAGAAACACACCTTCCTGGCGTGTTTCGCGAGAACCTAACTCAGTTGCGTGTACACAGGAAACGCGCCTCAGTTGCTGACAGCCATTTGCCGCCAGCCTGACACAGCAACATACTTCAGTCAGACCATAGAGCCATTTACTGCATGCTGGAAACAATACGGCGCTCTCCAGTGTCCGATGCTGTGCCCTTGACCATTTTCATAAAAAATAGAATAAAGATAGTATCAGGTATACTGTCTCTGTCAAGCCTTTGCTTTGGCCAAATAATGACCTTGGCCTTTGACCTCTCCAGTCACCCTGCTAACCAGATGACTTAGGCAACATTCACACAAAGGCTACGTTCACATTAAGCCCAGCTAGTTGCTGACAGCCAGCTGCCGTCAGCAACACACTTCAGTCAGACGCGCACATTTTCCGGTCGGCCAGCTGCTGTCAGCTGCTGACAGACACTGGCTGGGCTTCTCAGTGTGAACGTAGCCTAAACCCAGCCAGTTGCTGACAGCCATGCAGTTGCCGTCAGCCTGACAGCAACACACTGACACCACTGACACAGCAACACACTTCAGTCAGACATTACATCAGCCAGTTTACTGAGTTGCTGCCAGCTGGAAACAACACGATGGAACTGGAAACGAAGATTACTGTGGTTACGGTTTTTAAATATTTAAACGGAATACTTGTCAATAATGTATTCACCCCATTAATCAGGATTGTAGCATGACAGAATACTGTCATTTGAAAACCCAGGTGATGAGCGACTTATCCACAGAACACATCAGACTGCGACCTAGTTGATGCTTTTCAAAATCTGCTTGAGAAATGTACAGAGTATTTGACAAGGCAGTAAACGAAATTTTCTTTTTATCTTCTTTGTCATAAATAACCGATCGTTTCTGCACAGCGGCAATGATAAGTTTTTCGTCGTCCATTATCAATCCTAGGGATTCAGACTGCTTGTATCATTGAAGAGTTCTGTCCCTTGAACCAGCAATCCCTCTGTCAGGTTTTGTGTACACTGCATGAAGCAAAAAGCTGGCTGGTAGCCAGTGTTGATGATAACGATAATGATGATAATTATGGATACTTATATAGCGCCTATCCTCGGTCGAAGACCAAACTCTATGCTCCTTACAAACACGGAGTCATTTGCACAACAGGCTATATATACCTAGCAGGGAAGAGCTGACTGACAGCTGCCATTGGGCGCTCATCAGTCATTCGTTTCCTGTGTCATGGTGATCAGTTCAATCAGGTTTCAGTCACGCGCACATATACTCACACAGACACATAACATTTTGCGTGTATGACCATTTTGTTTATTTGCCCCGCCATGTTGGGAATCATACTCCGTTTTCGGTGGTGTGCATGCTGGCTATGTTCTTGTTTCCGTAATTCACCGAACGCTGGATTACAGGATCTTTAGCGTGCCTATTCAAAAGTCTTCTGCGTGCGTATATACACGAAGGAGGTTCAGGCACTAGCATGTCTGCACATATGTTGACATCAGAGATCGTAAAAATCTCCACCCTTAACCCACCAGACGCCGTTAACGAGATTCGAACCCGGGACCCCCAGATTGAAGGTCCAACGTCGGCTTTAACCACTCGGCTGTTGCGCCTGTCTGGGTGAACACTTATCGCCTGTATCCACGGCATGAGAGTGCAAATTGCTATCACACAGTTACCAGCCAACAGCTGTCAGCTGCTGTCAGCAACTGGCTGAGCTCACTGCAGTGTGTACGTAACCTTCAAAGGTGTTTTTTTCATATTCCTGCCATCCTACCAATTTGGTTCCTGTATGCCGGCAACCTGTATTGGTTGAGAAAATGTCAATGTTAAAGTTTGGCCGGTGCTTGACCAACCAGGAGTCAAACTCTTGTTACATTGTTAGACGGTGAATGAAACAGCCAATAAAATTACCGGATGTCGGGATCTGCGTGAAGCACTAAGCTTTGCGTCGATCCGGGATTGATGCCAAGCTACTTCGTTAAAATTTACCACTGACACATGCATACACAGACGGGAGGTACCCGTAAAGTCGACAGCTCATTGCGTCGACAGCTCATCGCGTTCTATTTTCATTTTTGAAAAGGTGGATTTTGTCCTCCAATTGTAAATTCTTATTTGTGCTATGTTCACTTTTGGAATGCTGAATGGCGACAAACGTCCTTCATTATTGACCACATCCTCTACACAACATCCTGTATCTATACTTAGACTACATCCTCTAAACTACATCCTGTATCTATAGCCAGACTGCATCCTCTAAACTACATCCTGTATCTATACCCTGACTATATCCTCTAAACTACATCCTGTATATCCAGACTACATCCTCTACACAGTATCCTGTATCTATACCCAGACTACATCCTCTACACATCCTGTCGACGCAATGAGCTGTCGACGCAATGACATGGACCCCAGATCAATACAAAGACTCGCTTTGTTCAAACATGCGAGTCAAAGTGGTTCACTATATTTTCTATTGATATTATTTATTATATCCACACATCAGACATAACACTGGAGGGGGCTAGGGGGGAGACACCTGGAGATGGGGTTGGTGTGGAGGGTGAGGAAGGGGGGGTGGTTGTGGGGGAAGGCTGGGATATGATGTGGGGAGAAAGACAGACATAGATAATAAATTAGATCTGCACAGGAATCACAAACATAGGAAGTTTCTAGAAACAGATTGATTGATTAATAATTCAGTCAATTATGAAGTCTCTCTCTCTCTCTCTGTGTTAAGGGTGGAGGGTGGGGAGCGTCACTTGAAGGCCTGTCAATTAGGGTTTCTTTGGAAAGCACACGTTATATGCAGGTAACAGAAATCAGTAACTGTATAGGTCATGTAAATGTTTGTTGGACAACAAGTGCAATATGTCAACAGACTATCTTCAAGCAATGATATGTCAACAGACTATCTTGAATGAAGGTATACCCCCCAAAATAATCTTGATAATTTCCAGTTCAACTTGACAAAGAAACCAGAATATTATATAGGTAGAATATCATCAAGATCACCTATACTTAGGGTGTGTAAATATAGATTGATACGTTTCTATAACTCAATAGATGGATATCGTGTTTGAGGTCAACTGAAATTGTAGTGCAGTTATCACTTCTGCTTGTATGCCTGGGCTTCGCAGTGAAGGAAGGAGGTAGGGGAGGGGGGGCGGGGGGGGGGGGACAGAGCAACAAAATCAACAACAGAAGAATCTGTGATTTGAGTATTTATAAAACGGAAATATGCACTCCGTATTCACCTGATTAGATCCAAATCTATAAAACTCGATTTAGATCTAAAGACACGGGTCGTTCGCGTTGAAGTCTGGGCGTTCTGCACATGCGCAATATCTCGACTTTGATGTTGGTTTTTGGGAAGGCCTCTTGTAACGTATTTTGTTCACAGGAACGTATGAATCCCATACGTAGGTTGGAATACGCATCCGGTAAATTATGTAATGCCTCGGTTTATCTGAAGGCATTGATATAGTCCGTTTTATTGTTGGTTTTCTTCATCCGTTTCGTTTTCAGTTTCGCTGACGTTCTATACCTGAAAGGAAGTAACGAAAATCGGCGAGATAATGCATAGTGCATGACGTCAACTCTGCCAGTGGGCTACGCGCAGAAAGTCACTCCCCACAATGCGGCAATGAGCACTCCTTGACGCCCGCCATCTTTGGTTTACGGGGTGCTGTCGGAAAAGGGAGAAAAATTCGCACGACTTGATATTCGACGCCCCAGAAAACACTACGAATGGTTTCTGTCTTGTTGAGGCAAGTCTACCAAAGAAAAATTATATGTTTTTGAAGCAAATATATTTCAACGTGATATGTATGCAGTTTTGTCAAATGTTAGGCACTTGGACATTGAAGGGAGCGGTTATTAGTTCGGTGTGATCCAGTCTTCTAATTAGATAAGTGGAGTTCGTTTTTGTTTACAGTTTATCCATTTACCCCAATATCTGTAATGATGTCACCAGAGGAAATCATACAGATGTAGAGGTTTACTATATGGTTACTTCATAAGGTTCTGAGAAGTTTTTTTTTTAATCGAAGTTCGATGCGACCGCGTGATCCAAGTGTTCTTCTTTCTTCTTCTTTTTTTTTTTTTTTTGTAACTTCTCAAGAATTTTTTTTCTTGACATACAATTTTTAAACGGGAATTCACGAACTCTTGGAAGTAATGTTTACTGGCAAAATTGGATGAATGTAATTTATCATTGGATTTTGAGGTGATTTCTGAGCAGTCGCATTGCTCGATCAGTCGATCTTTCTCCATGGTGCTCGATAGGAATGTATCATGCGATGGGTGTATGGGCAGAGTCCATGGGAATCGGAATAAAATAAAAACACTGACCTATTTCAACTTCCTGTTTAGTCCCTTGTCTCCTGGATAAGTGTATATCGCATTGTTTACCAGTGGTTAATTCCTGTCCATATTTCATAACGCATCCCACAGACCCATCACGTATTGCGGGTTACGGTGATTCAGTAGAGTAAAATGACTCAAGTAAGTGCATCATTTCGATCATCCTCAGTGGTTCTAACATCAGCAGAAAACTCGCGTGATGGTTGGACTGACATTCATGACAAACTTGTAATAGTAGGATAAGGACACAGCTAGCTTTGAAGCTTATAAATACTAAAATAGGAATACTGGTAGTGGGCCCTTTGTTGTCCGGTAACATTGATATAAATTGGGTCATGGTTCAACATTTAATTATCCAATTTATTTGGCAGTTTCTGAACATAGTTGCAAATTCTGTGAAATTGTCCAGTTGATTCCTGAATGAATTAGCGGATGGTGCTTGTTTTAAATGAGGTGACAGTTGAGTTCATTGCACATGTTGGTAAAGTTTCTTGTATTAGTATTTGAATGTTCTTTTTTTTCTGTCAACATTTCTTGTGGAACTGTATTTAGGTGCATAAAGGCCATGGGCATTTAGGCAAAATGAAAAGGCCGTAACATTTTACCAGTTAAAATGTTACCATCTTCTGAGGCTTAATGTTTCCTGTATCATTAAATGGCTCTGTGTTCCAAAATGACTGCTTGAATGAAAAAAGACTTTGTTTTGATCAATCTCAATGTTTGTAACACCCATAGGTAATTGATGGTCACAGTATGGTAAATGACTACAGGTAAAGATTGTGGGTACAGAAAAGATGATGTGTGAGTGCAGTTTTCATCAAAACCGGTGTAATGATTGGTCATAGTGACAGATACTAAGAGAGAGACATTATGGAGAGTTGGGGTCAGATTGAAAGGCAGTAACATAGCATGATGGTAACAATGTAGAAGTTTTGTGAAACTTTAGAGTGATTGTGGCCAGAATTAATCACATGTTAAAGCCAAGGTCAAAGGTCAAGGTCACAAGAATGGGATTAAAAATGCCCTATTGCAAGTGTGTCTGTGTGTGTGTGTGTATATATATATATATATGTGTGTGTGTGTGTGTGTGCCAGTTAATAATTGCTGCCTGCAAATAACAATTGAACAAAGATTTTAGGTCAAACTAATCAGATTGAGAATTGATTTTGACCTACAGTTAACCTCTTCAGTGCCCCATGACATACATGATATATGTAATGAAAAATACATTGCTGTTTGCCCCATGACAAATATATATGCCTGCATCTTTTCAGAATTTTTCAGTTACATTTTAAAATCGATAAGTAAAAAAAACAACCCAAAAAACACAGTCAAAAAGCTCGACATGTTTTCTTTTATAATCTGCTTTGTAGCAACAGCCAGTCACACTCTGGATTGTAATTACTGGACATTATTATCAGTATCCTTCTCAGAAACTTTCATGATGCAAGATGACAGACAATGAAACACAAATTGGCTCTAGTGGCTTGAAACAGCAGAAATCCATAACAAAATGTTTCACTGGGTGTAGTAGCCGAGTGGTTAAAGCGTTGGACTTTCTATCTGAGGATCCTGGGTTCAAATCTCGGTAATGACACTTGGTGGGTAAAGGCTAGAGATTTTTCCTATCTCTGAGGTAACATAATTGCAGACCTGCTTGTGCCTGAACCCCCTTTGTGTGTATTCGCATGCAGATGGTCAAATATGCACGTTAAAGATCCTGTAATCCATGTTAGCGTTCCGTGGGTTATGGAAACAAGAACATGCACACCCCCAAAAACAGAGTATGGCTGCCTACATCAGTACACGGTGTGGTAAATAAACACAAAAGTCTATACATGTAAAATGTTACTTGTCTGTATGTGTGCTTGCCTGAAACCTGATTGAATGACACAGGAAACGAATGATGTAACGAAACGAAAGTTGTAGCTGTCAGTTGGCTCTACCTAGGTAGGCAGCCTGTTGTGCAAATGGCCCCGAGTTGGTAAAGCACTTGAGTTAGAGCTTTGTCTCCGATCGAGAACAGGCACTATATAAGTATCCTTATCATCATCATTATTACTGAAGCTCACATTTGCATCTGATTGCAGAATGGGTCATACCTTGCAGTACAAGTGAGTGGTCAGTGATTAAATGGCAGCGTGATGACAGTTGAAACATTGGTTATGATGGATGAGTTGCCAAGCTTGTCCTTCAAGTCCAAGTATTCTCCAAAGGTGAGAGTTGTGTGTCCTGTGATTTATATTCATGAAAGCACTTATTAAGTTTAGACATGTCGCCTGATTACAGATTGTATGCCAGGGCAGGTGTTTATGTGTGTAATTCAATAATAATAATAGAAATAACAGTGATATTGACAAACAGTTACTAGTCACAAAATAGTGATTAAGATTAGTAAGTGCCTGTTATGACAAGCTGGTAGAATGAATTTCATACAAACTTCTTGAATGAGTAAAGAGCCAGTGCAAGGATTTCAAAGAGGTATGGCATATAATTTACATTTGGGCATTTTCAGAATAAGCATCACAGCATTGTTGTCTGCCTTTTACTGTTTTAGAGTTTGTGAAGTGGATGAGCATTGTCATAGTCAAGCCTGGAGAGAACAAAAGTGTAGACAAGAGTTTTGGTGTTACATGCATGTATGGTTATAATGGTGTGTGAGAGCATGCAGGTGTGTATGTATTAACTGTATATGTACAAGTAACAGAAATTTCAGTTGAAAATTCTGTGCTTTTTTCTGTGATTTAAAGAGAAATATACTGGAGAAAGATTGTTTTCTGACAATTTGATGGTGAAGAAGTAGAACCTTACAGAAACTGTACTTTGATGGTTGTGAACCCTCATTGACAACTGCAGTTCACTTCTTGCTAGTTTGCCCTCTGATTTGATATGCAATCAAATGATCTTGAACAATGCTGCCAGAGTCATTCTCAAAAAATCGAAAAAGGATGTTGCAGCCCCTTTATTGTGTCAACTTCAGTGGTTACCCATCCAGTACAGAATTCAGTACAAAATTGGCATATTCGCTCATCACATCAGATGTTCTCCCCCATCTTACCTAATTCAGTAATTGGCATATTGGCTCATCATCACATCAGATGTTCTCTCCCATCTTACTTATCTTCTGTCCTTCATAACTTGTAAACCTTCCCATTCTCTCCATTGTCTTCTGGAGAGAAGAGCTCCTTCACGTCCCCAAAGTATCTTCAAAGACATTTGGTCAAAGGGCTTTTCAGTATCAAGCACCGTTTGTATGGAATTCTCTTCCTCTGGATCTCTATCACTCACCAACTCTGTCCTCTTTCAAAGCGAAGCTAGAAACTTACCTATAGATTCAAAATAGAATTTGGATTTGACAAAGCATAGTTGTTTGTCTGTCTTATCCCACCCTCTGCACTCCCATTGTAGCTCTGTATGATGAGAAAAAAATCCAGGCCCTGACTGTTGTGTTCTTTTTTCTTTCTTTTTTTTTCTTCTTTTCTTTCTTTGTCATTTTTTGAGTGGACATGTTTATTTCATGCTGTGGTCTCCTTGTACCCTTAATGGAGTTTGAGGTCCTTCTGTCCATATACACACCTTGATAGCTGTCAGAGTTGACAAAGGTTTGTGCACATTTGTTTCTCTTGGGTTTATGTGCGATTCATGCGCTAGCTACGCATTCAAGAAAAACAGTTTGATCAGTAGATCTAGTTTCATAAATCAGGTAATAACTTTGAAAAGGAAATGTCTTGCAACAAGTTTGAAAAGGACATGTATTACAACCTTTACTGACCTCTGTCTCCTCACCATTCAGTCTGATATCATCATCTTAGATGAACAGTCTATAAATGAATAAATGAACAGTGTCTCCTCACCACACTACACAAGCGACATATTGATCTTTTGATTGTATGACAACCTCTGTGTGTTGGACTACATGCTCAGCTCCTTTCGAAAGTGTGAACTTTTCAGCTAAACTGTATTTGTTATGACAGTTCGAGCACAGACTGTAAAAGTGCTTGTTGAGGATATTGTAAACATGTCCATTTCTTTGTGATGGAATGCAGAATTTATTATTTCAAGTGAATCTAACCATTGCATTTTGCCTGCCCAAATACGTGCACCATAGAGTTAGTTAGGGAGGTTGTTTAAAGAAATGTTGAATGTATGACTAGAACTTGTAGAAGCTTTGTTCATGCTGTGTAATACTAACAGTTATGGTTGTTAAGTTTTGCCAGACATTCAGTGTTGCCTGAAACTTTAAACTTTGGAGGCAAATTCACATGTGACATATACCACAGGTTATTGTGTTGTCCATAGTTGTGTTAACTCCACTATACTTCATTTCTTTATGATTGTTGTGAAATGTTTAACATTCTGAACTGTTCTGTTTTTTAACAGGTTTTTTTGGAATGACTGCAAAAAGCAGTTCTTACTACTTTTATTGTTTTCTTTCCTTTTTCAGACACAGATGTATCCACAGCAAGGAACTGTCAGCGGAAATTTGGATCGGCATGGTATGTCATTCTATTTTTATGATCAGATAGATTATATTAAAACTATATTTATGGTTTAATTTCCTGAATCCTATCTTTTATTTATTCATTTGATTTGTTTGAAAGTTTTGTGTTTTGTTAACCAGTTTGAAATAGTGGCATTACAAATAACATGATTACTGACAGGTGTATTGCACTGAAGATGTCATGAAACATGTTTGATTATTGACTAAGGTGTAAGGTGTGTCTACACATTCATCCTGTTCGATTTATTTATATGATAAGCTTTCACACTGGCTTTTTTCAATTACCTCAGAAAGTGTTGAAACAAATCAGGCAGGATGATCGATATCAATAGGTATTTATCTATCATTAATGAAGATGCTGCACATTGTTCGAAGTTGTAAATCTTTTCAACAGTGATTTTTACATTTGAAAATTCATATTTTTCATTCAGAAAGTATGTTTGATTGTGAAGAAATAGGGCCAGAGCAGACTATTTTTCCTGTCGATTATAATTCTTAAGTGTTGTTGACCAAAACTGCTGTGGATTTGTCTCAGCATTTGAATATTCATGTTGTCAGCTGATTGGAACTGTGGTTGAGTGGTTACCTTTGTGATTTCTACAAGTCTGTGTGATCTTCTGGGCATCAGTCTCAGCTTCATGTTAGCTGCCGGTTGGCTCTCAGTTCTTGTCACATTTTGGCAGGGAGTTTGGGAGGGAAAGGGGTTAGGGTCCCTTTCCCTTTGAAAAACAACCCCACCCCCACCCCCCAAAAAATACCATCTGCCTGTTGGAATCACACATGAACCAGCTGCTGTTGAGAAGTGGTTAGCATCACAAATTGATGATTGGGAGACATGGGTTCAAGCCCTGTTAGAGGGGAGTTGGGGGGGTGGGGTGGGGGTTCAGTCTATGGTTGGCTTCCACCCGGAGTCAAGTGTGCTGTGGACTCAAACAGGAAGACTGGGACACCACACAGTGACGGCCATCCACTTCACACACACACACATATATATGCGTGGCTTTTTGGAGTGTTGCTCAAATTTCCTGACCATTATTGCTGGTATTGCTGGTATCTATCTGGTGTGGTTATTCTGGGATAGATATTTTGAGTGCAGCTTTGTCAGGAAGTCTTGATCTGGACGTCAGTGGCATCTCAGATTTTTCTAAGTTCCCTGACAGTCCACCATGGACCTTAAAACACCTTAAGTACGATTCGATCTGGCCTCATACCATAAAGACTCTGCCAGTTCACTGGCCTTCAAAACTTGCTTTTCGGAACTCTGCCACAAATTTCCCATCTTTCAGAAAATCTTTGCTGATGGTTCAAAGTCGGAGGAGGGTGTCGCTGCATCTGCCTTTCCTGACCAGCCCTCAGTCAAACACATCAGTGACAGCTCAGTTAACACTGCAGAACTGACCGCACTGGTTCTGGTGTTAAAAATGGTTCAGCATGCAAAACACAAGAGCTTTATTATCTTTTTTGGGCTCCTTGTCGGCCCTGGAGGCAGTCACCTGCAGGAATCTGACACATCCGAAACTGCTGGAATTTTATGGAAATTTTTACATTCATAATAAGGAAAGGGTATGACGTCGTTCTGGCCTGGGTTCCTGGCCATGTTGGCAGTAGTGGTAATGAAATGGCAGACCATCTCTCCAAGAATGCTGTAAAGGAAAAATGATCAAGATCCTACATACCATACACAGACATGAAGTAGAACGTGAACACTTTTGTTAAGGATCTTTGGCGAGAGGAGTGGAACACCCAGACTAAGTGTGCCATGTCCCAGGCAGTTTCTAGAGCTGTTCCAAATTCGTCCAGACCTAAAAAAGATCCTCCCTTCCGTTGTGAAGAATTAAAAGGAGGGGACTCTGCTGTACAGACTGCGCATGGGGCACACTTTTCTTTCTTATTCTTACTTGTTAAAGGGGGAGGAGGCCCCACAATGTATTCCCTGTGATGAGCCTCTCACTGTGAAACACATGCTCCTTGACTGCTGGGATCTGCATGACATTAGACACAGACATTACATGGCGGATTCTCTGAAGACTTTGTTTTGTGATGTCCTTCTGTGGATGCTAATGGACTTCTCAAAAGAAGTGAACATTTTTAATTTGGAAGGTTTAAAAAAAACAAAAAATTTTTGAGTGAAAAGCTTGAAGCAGTGACTGGTTTTTACTGTACTTTTTTTTACCCTTGACTTGGAAGTGGTTGCTAATGTGGTGATAGCCTTGAGATGGCCATTGTGGTCAGCAAGACTTTAAGCATCATAATTTGATTTGATTTGCAGGAAGTCCCAAACCTAAATTGACCCTAATAGGAATAGGATCATCATACCTGTCTTCATTTAAGATCATCAGAATACAGAAAACAGAATATCCCAGATTCTGTGAGGGAGGGGAGGGAGAGGGAAGAATCACATTTGAGCCATGAAGACCTTGCCTCTCTTGTGTCACTTGTAATTGGCAGTTCTAATCAGGTTGCCTTCATCTTGTTAAAATCCTCATACTCCTAGCTTTATTGCTTTCTTTGATCATTACACCATTCCTTCTGCATACTTAGCAGATATGGATTCGACCAGCCTCAGACTAGATGTTGGCTTTTGTTTCAGGTGCCATGTCCCAGGCAGTTTCTAGAGGTGTGTCTTGCAGTATCTGTGGACAGCATTTCATTGAAGAACATAGGCTGGATTTGCACCAGAAAGTGGTCCATGGCAATGCAACTTCCTTGAAATCCCTCCTCCTGAATACTGACGGCAGTCAAAATGAACCCAACGTGGCTGGTAATAGGCTGTCACAGAATCATGCCAACAATTTCTCTGGTCACTGTACTAGGAATCAAAAGCGACTGTACAGAGCTTTTGCTCTAAACCGAGCCCGAGCTGGTTTGAAAAAGTTGCCAAAATGGGATGACTCTCGACCAGTGCATGCCTTCTGGGCACCCAAACGTTCTTGCGTGGCATCACCAGAAAGGCATCCATCGTGTTCAGTGGGCCAGGATGATTTCATGAGCCAGTGTGGCCTTGTGTCCAGCACCAGTGCCGTGGATATCAAGGCCAACAGTGAGAAGCACGAGGATGTGAACCTGGACTGTCAGATTGTGGCAGTGACAGGGCTTGTGTGTGATGAACCGCTGCAGTCTCCTCGCACCACGCGCTCTCTTATGTCGCAGCTGAGTCGGGAGAATGCTGAAGCGGTGCGCAAACGCCTGAGCTTTTGCCTGGACAGTGAGGATCAGGAAGGCAGTGAGAGTGAGACTTTGGACTCGGCGGCTGCCCGACGCTCAGTTCAGGTGTCCCTGCTGGCCATCGACTTTTCTTCACCTCTTGGCCAGCGCCTGAAGAAACACATGAAGGGCGATCTTGTGGTACCCCCCATCACTGACATTGAGCAGCATTGTATGACCATACCTGTGCTGGATGAAATGGCTGCCAAACTCCGTCATCGTGCAAACGAGTATCCCATCATGCACAGGAAAAGAAAGGGGATTGTTACAGGTTACTGCCACACTTTCAAATTCAACAGTGCCGAAAGGAGAGAGTTTTTACGAACATTAAAAACTGGTTTGAACGCAAGAAGTCGGAGACTTTTGCGACAAACAAAGAAGTCTGCTGTGCGTCTCACTCGTCTGCGAGCAGAAGTGATACGCTATTGGACAGTAAAGAGGAGAACAATTGTCAATGAAGAAATCACAATTGATGATGATCTTTCAATTGTTCAGGTGGACGTTCCTGAACATCTCTTCAATGCTGTTAGAAAAATGTCTGTGCCTTCTCAACGACCAATGCATTACAGGGACCAGCCGATGGACGGAAAGTACTTTCCTAGTCAGGAGGCTTACCCCATGGCTTACCAGAGTATGGCAGCTTCAGGTCCCCGTCAACTTTCTAGTCACTCACAGATGAACCATCATCTGTCTTACTCCTATCCCTCCTCTTCGTCTTCAGGCCCGGTGCCCCAGTTTTTGGTCAAACAAGTCAGCAAAAACTGGACAGAGAATGGTCAGGAGTCCCAAAAGCTGGTGTTTGTTCCCCTGGCTGAGGCAGGACATTCTCAGCACCCCAATGTTTCAGTCAGAAACATGGCAGGAGGATCAACACAAAGACCTTTCCCGAAGTCTTCCAGTGGAATAAAGAAATCATTGCCCAGGCATTTGCGTCCATGTCCCAAAAGCCAGCGTAAACGCCAGCCAGACAGAGAAGACAGTGGTGAAGAGTTTGTCATAGAGACTGCGTCCTCTTCTTCGGATGAAGATCATGACAGTTCTGTCCGGTGTAAAACAAGTGAGAACCAGGAAAGTGGAGTGTATCCCTTGTCTCTGTCTAGGGCTAGGGAGATGGTGTCGTCCTCTTCTTGGGGCATGGCCGACAGACCGGTGCCACAGATGCTGCATGTTGCGAACTCCACCTCGGCTGGTGTGCCGGTGTCAGGGCTGATGCCATTCCCAACAGGCATGGTACCGGTCTCCCCTTGGGAACACCACATGGAACCCCTATCGGGAGGAGGCTTAAAGCCACTAGGTCGCGGGCTGTCCTCCACCACTGAATCTGTGGATCAACATGCAGAACTTCGCAAACATCTGACCATGTTCACTTCTGGATCTACAGCTGCGTCTTCACTACTTAAGCCTGTTGACGAGGAAGCAGAAGACAACAGAAGCTTAACCGGGGTTAACATGAGCAGGGACGGTGTTCCACATCACAGCGCAGGTGGTGTTCACAGAGCAGGCGACTACCATAAACAACATGCGGCTGCCACTTCTTCCAGACACGTGGCACCAGTTCAGCCAAACTTCCTGCAGATACCACCTGATCTCCCAAAGCTGTATGACTCAAGCCAGAGAGATCACCAGTCTCGACCCCAGCACACTGGCCATCAAGCCTTAGCCTCCTCGTCGCATGTTAATAGCAAGCCTCCTCTTCTTCAGGGTCCATCCCAGCTCCCTGTGAGCAATCAGAGTCTGAAGCAGCAGCAGGCACTGGCCAAAAACAGCAGTGGCGCACATCACCCGAACATTCTGAGAGGCCCTGGCAAAATGCAAAGTGCTGCTGGTGTGGCTGCCTCTACTGTCTCTGGAGGGAAGACATCTGTAGTTAACAAGATGTGCAATGTGGAGACGAAACTGTCTTCTTCGAACAAAGTCCGTTCTTCCAGTGACTGGACAGTAATACGAGCCAGTGATGATGATGTGGTGGAGGTAATCTGCATTGATGATGATGATTGACCACGCAGTTTGATTAACAGTCTTTCTTTTCAAGGGGGGTTAATAACTCTTTGTAAAGTTTAGTTTAATTGTTTTCTAATGAAAAAAAACAAAACAAACAAAAACAACCCTGAAAAACCTTTAAAGATCTTGGCTAGTGTAATGGTGAGAGTGTTAATGTAGATAACAACATTCCTCCTGTGTGTGTAGATAACATCATCAGCCAAGTGCCTATAAATTATTAAGGTTTACAGATTTCACACATTTCGTTTGTGGATGGTGTACTACCAGTGACCATGGGTGATCATGAATATTTAATTGGGAAAACAAGTTTTTGTTTGCAGAGCTGAATGGAGTTTTGATTTGTGGTGTGGTATTCAAGCTGTTGGGAAGATTTAAGTGTGGCACACTAACCTCAGTAAGTGACGGTGCTTTGTGTGAATGTGATTGTAAAAACGATTTGGAATACCTTATAAACGACTACCAGTACCACCGCCAGCACTGTACAATACTTGATGCATTGTTCTAGTTTGTATTGTGAAAGAATGCTTTGAAGACATGTCACATACATATTTTATTTATAATTTATTCGTAATTTTAGATTGTTATTTTAGGCACTGTCTTGTTGCATTATTTGACTACAGATTTCAGTACCAGTTCTGGGGCAGTAGGGGTTCGATTGTGAGGAAATGACTGATGATTTTCTTGTGGGTTTATTCTTGAATGTGGAGAGAGAAGAACAAACTTGAATTAAAATTAAGTTTAAACTTTGATTAAAATGAATAAGTATGATGTTTGTGTGATTTCTGAGAAATACATGCAACTTCCCTATCTCCTCTTTTAAAAAACAACAACAGCAGAACTTATCACTTTTAATTCACGAAATGCAGGAAGATATTACAAGTGCAGTAAATGAGTAATAGTATTGAGTTAAGCAATGCTGCCAGATATATATGTATTTTGAAGTATTCAACCAACTTGTGTTCTTCATTTGTGTCTTATCAGGTTTTGGCTGTGGGATATTGTTTCTCCATCAGTGTTTCCATGTGTGCTTAAGTTAAAGCGTTATGAAATTGTTAAACTAATATGACTCAGTGACGAAAAAAAAAAAATGCTCTGGAACCAGAATCTTGGGTGTTCAATTCATTTGAAAACATGAGAGAAAAAAAGAAAGGAAAAAAAGGGGGGGGGGGGGTAGTGGTGTAGTGCATCAAATTGAACCTACAGAAAGTTGTGAAAGACTCTATTCAGTCTCTATGGTTCAGTCTCTGTTATTTTGGATAGGCCAGACCACATAGACAAAGACCACCTGAGGCTTTTCATTTTGTATTGGCCGTTGCATTGCAGTTGATACAAGTGTTGTGTCCTTTTTTTGTTTTCCAGAACCTAAACTGCTGCTGCAACAGTTAGGCCTAATAACTAGTACAAGATTATAAAGGCAAGACAAAAGTGTGCTTTTCAGAGTTTCCTAGTTTTTCATTTTACTTTCCAGTGTTGTTCACTTATTTGATATGTTGGTCCTTCCATAGATTTGAAGAACCCCGTTTTTTCAGAGCATCATTCAGCCTCTTTCTTCTTTTTTTTTTTTTTTTCTTAGATATAACAACAAAAACCCCAAAGCCTGTGAACCAATGCTGCAATAAAAGTAAGGATGTCTCTTGGTGCATGGGCGCAACAATGACAGTACAGTTCATCATTGTGCTCCCAAGCTTCCCTTTCTGCAGAACATAACAAGGGATCTAACCAGTCATAAGGTTTAAGCCAGCAAAAATGGTATGGAACAAGATGCACTGTCGGTTTCAGTTTCAAGGAGGAAAGTGTGCGAACTGATCCATGTATGCTGCACCACACCAGCTTTAAGAGACAAAGGGGGGGGAAAAACCCACAGATGCCTGACCTTTGCAAGAACCCAACTTGCTGGTTAGGGGACGATGTCAGCTTCTGCTAATGATAATGACAATAGTGTGTGTGAAATCTTCACGTGTTTGATTCATGTGCGTGGGAGTGTAATTGCAAGGTTCGTTAACATTTTTCTTACATTTTAAGTCAGTAGATCCTTATTGAAAGCTGTGTGCAGGTGTATCGATCTGGCCCCTGGTACTGGACTAAAATGTAGACCTGTCTTGAAGCTGGATTACATCAGTCGTTGACCTCCTCACTAAACGCTGGTGGGAGGATGCTCATTTTGACAACATCCTCAAGTGCACTCAAAGTGACACTTTAGACTAGCATGCACATGCATAATATCATCATGTACACCATCTTAACCTTAGAGTCAGATATACTACATATATATATATTTGTATAAGCTTATCATTCCACATGTTATTATGTATATAAACACCTTATTCTTGAGGCTAGTGCACTCATTTTACAACATAGTTATGAGGTCAAATCAAACTTGTTGCACACTGGACAGCAAAGGGGAAGGACACTTCATACACTTACAATCCCACCTGTTTTGTATTCTTCGAATTGCATCACTTTGCAATGAAGTACCAGAATTGGAAAAAAAAAAAAAAAATTGTATTAATTTCAGCTTATGAAATCAAATATCCAAAAACTAAAAGCAGATCAAATTACCTGTTTTAACTTTGAAATTGGAACGTTGAAACTTGATCGTGGAATTCAGGCCAAGAGGCAACACGGAAATATATGCAGGAATCGTCCCACATTTCCTCTGCCATCCCCATCCTAGAATGTAATCACCAGCACAACCAATGTAATCAAGGAACTTTTTAAGAACAATGGCAAAATGCCTTTTTTTACTGCAACAAAGTCAAAGGAAAATCAGGCCTGCTATTCCTGATGAGTCAATTTCAGTTATGGTCTTCAGCATTTGTCCAGCTTTTCCAGTGCTTATCCAGATTAACTCCTTTAGTGCTACAGCACGTATCACCTACGTGCATAGTAACGTCACTGATGAAGGGAAATAACTCTGGAAGGCTGAAAATTCACACAGTTTATCTAGAGTGGTATATCTTCAGACCATTTTCTCAGTTTTAGGCTTATTGTTTCGGAAAGTTATATGACTCGAAACACCACTTTCTACTGTGTTTTTTTTTTGTTTTGTTGGGTTTTTTTTCTCCAGCACTGAAGGGATTAACACTTGCCTCTGACTGATTGTTGAAACTGTCGTGTCCAGGCGTTGGCAAAACACCCTTTCTTTTGTTTTGTCAGCAGAGGCAGATGCACCATGGCAGAATCAGTTAGGTGTTAGACTTCTTTCTGATCCAGTGTGCACCAGTGATCAGATTTTGAGGTTTTATTTCGGCATGGTTTTGTGTACTTTTGAGAGGCACATGACTTGATACATTATGGCGAAAACAATTCCATGTACCACCTATTCTGTTTGTCAGCTGTCAGTAGTTTGGAGGTTTACCAGATAATATGAGGAAGTGTATGGGAACAGTAACAAAACATTTGTGTGTGTGTGTGTTTATTTTCAAACCTAAGAAAACCTGAGGGTCACACTTCCATTTAGATACCTAAACAAAGCACAGAATGTTACCTCCTAAACTTGCCTATAATTCAGCATCCAGGGCTAGAAATTCCCAGATAATTTATTGTTGCCCTAGAGACCAGTAGATTTATTTCTTAGTAACTTGACTCTCCAAATTACTACAAGTTTGCTTTCCATAATTAAGAGACGGTTGCTTCAAGTTACCGCCAACTTTGCGCAGTAGCCAGTCAGCAGGCATAATTCCGATAAGTAATTTGAATTACAAGGAGAGCTGGGTTGGGGATGGAGGTGTTTAAGTAAAAAGGGGAAGATGGAAGCTGCGATCGGTCTGCACTGAAGCTGACTGCACAGTCACCACCCTTTCAGTGACTTTCAGAAATTGGCTGTCCAAAGGACGAGTGAAGAGAAGAGAGAATTTCCACTTGTCTGCCAGAAGGTTTAGCTGTCTGGGAAGGGTGTGTATTTCAAGCCCTGGCATCCCTCCTGCATCTCCCACCACCACTTCCTGTGCATCTATCTCCCTGTTTCCTGTCCCATTCCTGCCCCATCTCCCAAGCCATGTAGAAAAAGTTACATCTTCATCATTTAAACGCAAACTGAGCTTCTTTGCTTCGAAACAGTTTTAAGTGCAATTTATAACGTGATGTCAGGTTATCCATTTATTCACAAGTTCTGTTTCACAACATATTCCATGACTCAGAAAACAAGTTGTGCATTGTATCTGGTTTTATGAAAGCCATCCACAGTCAAACTTAATCATGAATTTCGATTTGAAGGGATTTTCATCTGTGCTGGTGAAGGACTTGTAGCTAAGGGTCCACCAAAGTTTTTTTGTCTTCTTTTTTTCTCTCTCTCTCTCTCTCTCTCTTCTTCAGTTGATGAGATCCATTGTGTATGTAAAATGTATGATGTCGAGTTTCTGTCATGTCATGAAACAAATTGTGTACATATATATAGCATTGCCAAACTGTAGTTTATGTGTTTTTGGTTGGGCTAATAGTGAATGCTGTTGGTTTTCTGAAGGCTGAGGTGGTGCAGTGTTACGGGTGATTGAAACTTCATCATTGATTTGGTGTATGAGCTAGGTAAATACATGCTGTGATTTATTATGAGGATCACCTGGCCTTTTGCTTGGTGACTGATTCATATTCGGAGTATGTGTTGTAAAGGAGAGAAGAAGAAAAAAGAATCAGATGGTATTTTCGAAATTTTGATTCATCATCTCATTGACTTGTGACTAGATATATCATCAGTGCTACTGATGTGCATCTTTGCCAACAATGCAATATCATATGTTGTAAAGTTTGTCTTATGCATTTTCTAGGATGTCACATTTTTCTTCCTCCGTTCCTTCTCTTACTGGAACTTTACTGATTTAGAGTTTCTCAGAAAAATGGATATGTGCCCATGATAGATGATGTTCTCTGTGGTACCAGTGCAGTTTTTATAAGTTCAAACTATCACATTTGGTAAACTCTCATTTGCTTCCCAAGCACAGTTTTGAACAAATGCTATTGGATGAATGAACTTCGAAATTTTTTTTTTTTTTTTTTTTTAAATTATTGAGGGTTTTTTGTGTTTTTTTGTGGTGGAATGAGGGGGGGGGGGGATAAGTACAAATGGCTTGTTTTCATCCTACCCTTGTGAAAAGGGAAAATATAACAAACACGCAATACAAAAGTGTAAGATTACATACCAGTAATTGAGTTTCAAATTATGTCTGTGAATGGAGCCAGTGTGAGTAGGGGAGTAGAGTGAGTGAACTGAGTATTCATTTGACAAAATATCTTGTTCAAGTCATGGCGGGAAAGTAATGTTTGTAAATATGTAGATGAATAGTCTCTGGTATCACATTGCCACCAATTTGACTAATTCTTCAAAACTCGGTAGCATAGGGCCACAATAGCACTCCTGGTGGACTTGTGTGATTCTGGGCTGCCCTCTTCAGCTGGGTCCATGTCTGTCTGGCTGCCTTCATCTTATCTGTCCACAGTGCATCATCACTATCTTGATCTTGATGAATACGTTTCAGAAGCCAACTTTGGTTTTTGTGAAATGGACAAGAGGTGAGAGAGAACCAACCTGCTTTTGGAATGACTGGACACCTTGGTGTTGAAATGGCAGTTCAGGGGGTTCCCAGTCTGTTCTTGTCTGGTGGAAGGAGTGAGTGCCTGGGTTGGTCTGTGTTGGCATTGGTACTGTAACCCCTTGACTGCTGAACCTTGGTCAGATGGGATTAGTATGGCAGGAGTTTGAAGTTGAGGGACATACGTTTTGTGTACTGCTTGTGATGTGATTGATTTTGCAAAGCAAAAGCAGTGCAATCCCAAGAGGAAGAAGTTCAGAATGTGTTGACAAATTACCTGACCTGCTAGCTGTCTTATATCATTGAGGTGACGGCCCTTTACTGACAAGCCTACTTGTCAGCAGCAGTCAAGGAGTTAAAGCATTTACTGTTGTTGCAGACACTATTCTCAGTGGTATTTTTTGACACTAGATCTGTTGATTCTGGGATTTAAAATGTTAATTTGGCATCTGTTGGGTTTGTCTAGCAAAAAATGAGAAAAAAGTCAGAGGAGACATTGCCAGCATCCTGTTCACCTGTACATGAAAGCTAGATGTAGTTTGTGTCTGGTCTAAAGACTTTGGAAGATGGAGTTGTCTGTACATCTTGGCAACTTAA
This sequence comes from Babylonia areolata, assembly GCF_041734735.1. NCBI lineage: Eukaryota > Metazoa > Mollusca > Gastropoda > Neogastropoda > Buccinidae > Babylonia > Babylonia areolata. The sequence continues at coordinate 30,277,682 of NC_134900.1, forward strand.
ACCCTAAGGTGGTGATGCCTGCAAATCTTGGTTACTCGTACCTTTAGATGTTTCTAGCGAATCTGGGTAGCTTCTACCTTATTGCTGGAACGAACAATGTCTTGTGTGATGATATGTGCTGCTGCTCTGTTTTGGCTCCCGTTCATCTTTCTCTCAGCATCAGTCTGGGGTCCCAGACAGCTGTGACAAACTCGAGGATGGATCTGACTAACAAGTTGTAGAATTGTATGGCAACAATCTGGGCAGTGTTTAAGGTTGCAAAATTTCCACTTGAAACCAATAAAAAGTTTTGAGTCTGAAAGCTGAGGTTGGAGATAGCTTTCTTGGTAGTCCACCAGTTGATATCTTTCCACTTTTCATTTTAAGGTTCCACTCCAGTGCTTGTCTGGGGGTGATGTTTGTAGGCTTGCACAGGGCGTGTGGCCAGTCCAGCACTACTTTCTTTTTCCTCATTGTAACTTTGCTGATGGGAATATTTTTTTCTTTTCTATTTTTTGCACAGGTTGGCATTGACATTGTTTCTAGCCACCTAACGCCGGTAATGTGTCTCGGACATGTTGATGACGTTCTGGAGTTTGTCAGTATTTGACTTAGTCCCTTATCTGTACAGTATGGATGGAAGGATTCAACATTTGTGTTGACTGTCATCACTTTGTGGAACTTTGAAGAGGCCTGTGGAGTTACATGATGGTGGCAGTGTTGAATGCATGCATGTCTGCCTTGCCACAGAAGGCAACAGTAATGCTCTAAGGAGCTGTCAGAACAAAATTAAGAAATGACCCCCTTCCTGATTGTATTTTGGCCTCTTTTTTTTTATTTTTTATAAATTAACAAATGATAAAGGAGTCAGGTTGTTTTTTGTCATGTTTTATTGTGCCATGTGACGGGTACAACAACCAAGTGGTTGAAGCAGTCGGCTTCAAATCTGAGGGTCCTGGGTTCAAATCCCAACAATATGCCTGGAGGGTTAAGGGTCAAGATTTTCCTGATTTTCCAGGTCAGCAGATTTGCAGACCTGTTAGTGCCTGAAGCCGCTTCATGGTATCCTGTGTTCCATGTTGGCATTAGTGAGTTGGGAAGACAAGAGCATACCTAGCATGCATAGCGCCGGAAAACCGAGTATGGCTGTGAACAAGCTGGGTTTAAAACAGTCAAGCTTGTAAAAGCCCACCCTTGCATGTGAGTGAAGGTGGGAGTTCCTGTCAGTGAAGGCAGACGAGGAAGCAGCTGTCCTATTTCTACCACTTTTGGGGAGAGAGGATAGGAAATGTACCAAGGTCAAGTTCTCAGTGTAGTCTGGCAGTAGTCAGTTCAAAGAGATTATAGCAGCGATAGAGAACTCAAGTTAATACTGTTTGAATGATTTATTAGCTAACCGCATATCTGAGAATGTTTCTGCTGTTGAATAATGTAAAGAAATGAATACAGTATAACTTGTTGAGAGTGGAAGATACGGTGTTTCAGTTTTCACCTGGGAAGAAAAATAATTACAATAATGTGAATATTTACTTTGGTGGTAAAAGTGCTGCCCAGATTTTGATGTCTGCTTGGTTCGGCTGTTGATATTCTGTTTCTATACTTGAGTCTTACTTGTGCAATTTCATGTCCATTTATTTCTGGAAAGAAGGAGAGAAAAAAAGATTGTATATGAATGATGGTGTGGGTTGAGTCTAGAGAATGAAATAAATATTCTCCTTGGTTTTAATGCATTCAGTTCACTTCTTTGATGATCTGATAGTGAGTTCTCATTCCTGTCCGTTTGTTTCATAGGTTTTGTTGAGAATACTATTAAACAGTCGTCAGAGTGAGAAGCTAGTGTGAAATCAAAAGAATGGTGGCGCTCTGTTCAGAATCAAAGTGTGGCTTGTCACGTATTAATTTTATATGACAAACTGTTTTCTGTCACTGTATTCACAGTTCTTGCTGTCTTGTATTTGATTTTCATTGTCACTGTATTTACAGTTCTTGTCTTGTAAATTTGTATATGGTTTTCATTCTGTCACTGTGTTAGAAATGATTTTCCTTCTCTGCTTGTCGGTTGTTTGTTAGCTCAGTCTTGTTATCGGTTATCACAAATTCAGAGGCTTAGTCTTTACCTCAGCAAGGGTTTTATTTCTCCCTTGTTTTTTTTTGTTTTGTTTTTCTCTGAATAGTGGACTCCACACAGAAGTTTCCTCTGTATGTGTGCATGTGTGTGTGTGTGTGTGTGTTCGTGTGTGCGCAGTATGAACTCTGTGGTGGAAATATTGCTTTGTTTAAAAAAAAAAAAAAAGAAAGGTTAGTGCAGGGGTGTAGTGAGGTATGGTTTGGTTAGTTTATGAGTTTGGATTGATAGAGGGTTAATGCCTCCCATTGTCCACGTGGCTTTAACAAGTACTACTTTATGTACAATACCAAAGAGGGGATCAGTGTTTCTCCTGGGAAGAGAAAGTAATGGGAATAACTCCTAATTCTGATGTTTCTATCTCCAGCATTTATCTTTTAGTATTTTTGTTTTGTATTTATTTAGCATCAGGTTGTTTGTGTGTTCATTTGGCTTGCCCACTTTTTGTTTGACTTTGAAGATGCTTCTTTTAGTCATTTGGCAAATACCTGCTTTCACAAATCACAGCGTTCACTACATACATACACACACGCGTGCGCACGCACAGTATAAAATGCTACTTTTTTTCAGACCGTACACAGGAATTAAGACTTCCTATTAGGCATGTGCACTGACACGCAATCCACTTCTCAGTAAATGAAGATAAACATAACTTGTTACTGGTCCATGGCACTAGCTGAAAAATTATGACAAAGCTGATGGAGTTAAATGACCTGTTGATTGACGCCCATCAGGTCAAGTTGTACAGGACTGTGGTAAGGTTCTGTAGATGGTGGTATGGTTGGAGGGGTTGGGTCCTGTTTTGTATTTAACGTGGCTAACCGTTTTATACAGTTGGGCAGTCCTGATACAGTCCTTTGCGGTTGGCTGGACTCTGTATAAGAAACGGTGTCAGATTTCATTGACTGTCTTCAGAGGAGAATTGAATTGTACAAGTGCTGTTGATGTATTGTACAGATGTGATGTGCCCTGGGTTTTTTTGGATGTTGTTCATGACTTACATCAGTGTATGGTGGTTATGGCAGTTTTCTTCCAGTTCTTTGCAATACATTGTGTGTGTGTACTTGTCAATATTCTGTTTTGTTTTGTTGTTTTTTCTTCTCCAGATGCAACAGTTATATGTTTAATGCGGTCAGCGTTTCAAATGTAGTTTGTCATTCCTTATATGGCCCTGTGCAGTCACCTGGACTATAAGGCTGTAATTTGTTCCGTGTATCTGTGAACAGAGTAGATCTTGAATCCAGATCTTGAGTTCGTTTCACAGAAGCGTTCATGGTGAGCCAGGGGGGGCCTAACCCCTATCCTATTCAGGGGATGTTACTAGCATGTACTATGGATTCAGGAACAGGATTTGTCATCAGGTGATTAACATCTGGATATCTGCTACAAAGGCGACAGTGTCAAATGTCGGATATTGATCTTCTTTTTCTTCTTCGTTTGTGGGCTGTGACTCCATGTTCACTTGTAAGTACACGAGTGAGCTTTTGCGTGTATAACAGTTTTTTATCCTGGCCATGTAGGCAGTCATACAGATGTTGGTTTGATACAAAAGAGAACTTTGATTGCATCACTTTGGTTGTGTGCGTGTGTTTGAGCAGTACTGAAATGGATTGAAACCTGTTCAGTCATGTTAGCTGTATGTAATAAATTATATTCTGATTCAGGTTTTCTCTGACACATTTGTAGAGGGAGCCTTTGCACACATTTGGAACATCTGTGATTGTGATGAGCAGGAAGGTTCAGAGTGGGGCTTTTTTCAGGGGGGGGGTCATCCTTTCTTTCCTCATGAAACAGATATTGTCTCACTATTAAGAGGTATTCCCCCTTGAGAAAGAGGTATTGTCAATAAAATGTACCACATGCACACGTGTGTGTTCACGCACACACACACACGCTCACAACCCACAAAATTTAGATCTGTGCATCACATGTCCATTGATGCTTAGATTACTGCAAACATAACAAGTCTTGTACATACATACCCCTTAGTTCAATGTTTCCCACAGCCAAAATATTACCCAAAGGCATAAAGTGTGACCTCATCAATATTTATAATGTGCAGGTTTGTGCAAGGACTTGCAAAACTTTCATATCAGTAGAAAATATGGATACCTTCATTGTCTGAGGAACACTACATACATATATATTTATATATTGCTCCTATTCTTAAACATGTAAATTCTGTTGTGCTGCAAAATTGTTTGGGATCGTAAAAGGGTTGATAAATATTATAGACTCACTTTGTGTTCACATGAGTTAACTCACTTGGGACGACAAGTTTTCTCCCTTGCTTTTCCCCACAGACGGCCCATTTGTAAGGGTTAGGGAAAAAATTACAAAAAATACAAAATACTGTATAAGAAAATGAATCTTTCAGAACTGGGTTATTACGTGTTGAGCTATTACATGTAAAAAAAAAATCAAATTTCTCATCTTATTTTTACAGTTTTGCCATATGTAGAAAATACTGCCAATTTTTCACCCCGAATCACCATACCCATGCTCGCTTTCTGCATTAAATTCGCTTTCTTCTTCGTCATCATCCACCTCTTCAGTGTCCGACCCTTCAGTTTGTAGCATTTCAAGTACTTCGGCAACCCTATAACATTGCCGTCACAACCGGTCAGTGACTTTGTCAGCGTGTGTGCGAGACAGGCCACACATCCCATATTAACCAATCATACTGTTCGATTGTGGAGTGACCCAGAATAGCGCGCTCTGCTTGGCTAATCACAAAATCACGTGTACAGCGCATGATGGAATTTTACTTTCGGAGAATGCTATTCCATTCCTTCGTCCGAAACCGAATACGTTTTGTGTAGGAATGCGTGAGCATTCCTTCGTCCGGAAAGAGTTAATAGAATTGTCAGATACTCATTAAGAACATCATTAAAAGGAGTTTCTTTTTTTTTTCTTCTTCTTCTTTTTCTTTCTTTCTTTTTTTTCATAATTTTCTAAGGAGCTTGCTTTTCTTTAAGAACATAATTAAAAGGAATTTCTTTTTTGTTCTCTTTTTTTTCTTTCTTTTTCTTTCTTTTTTTTCTCATAATTTTCTAAGGAGCTTGCTTTTCTGATATGCGTTCAAGTGGAAACAAAGTCACAACTACAGTTAAGTGGTCATGGTTTTCCGGCTTGGAGGATTTTCAAAGTGAAACTCTTTGGGGACTTTGTTCATTTTTAAGCTGACTTTCAGCTTAACTTTGCCTCACTTCTTAACCCTTTGACTGCTGCTGACGAGTATGTGTGTCAGTGAAGGGCTGTCACCTCACCGAGATCAGATTGAACTTTCAGGTCAGGATGTGAGCCACCTTTCTTTATTTTGACTTATTGGAATATCATCACGTTTGTTCAGCAAAGCCAGTTACACTACTTAGAAATAAACAAATTGCTCCACTTGCACTTCAGATTCATTTGATACTGATCTCATTAAACTAAAGTTCAGAAGGTGTGTGTGTGCATTTAAAGATGTGCATGGCTGTTGAGTGTGAAGAAAAGTAGAACTGAGATCTTACGAGATTTCTTTCTTTCAGTTTTATTCTTTTTTTGTTTTATCTAATGTTATTGTCTTTTCCTTCCTTTCTTTTTTTTTTTTTTTTTTTTTTTCCCCATCATCTTTCACGCAAAGATGTTTGGTTTTGTTTTTTGTTGTCATTTTCTTTCACGCAAAGATGGTTTTGTCAGGGTTTTTTTAATTACATATAAAGTTGGTTTTGTCAATGTTTTTTTCACACCTGTCCCCCCCCCCACCCTTCTATGCCAACTTTTGCCTGTCTCTACACTGATTTAAAACAAAAAAAAATCAAATCTCAAGTCCACTCTTCATGACAAAGGTTGTTATTTGGTGTGGTGCTATCCAAATCTCTTGTCGTCATTTTTTTTCCCCCATGAACTCAGGCTTGCCAAAGGCACAAAACAATACTTCAGGGGGAGGAGCATTGTTTCTGTGTTCTGTGCACAGTATATGCCTGGAATCGTCGTCCAATGTTGGTTCATCTTTGTGTTGTTGTTGAGATCTGTGGTTGTGGCTGTGAAGAGGGGTGTTGCATACGTACATATGTATGACTTTCATCGTATTGATGCACTTTATTTATTTAAAAGAAGAAGAAGAAAAATCCATTTTGACTCTAGTAGTAATCGTATGCAGGGACCATGGCTTTCACACTGTCAGGTTTTCTCTCTCTTAATACTTTGTGTGTGTGTGTGTGTGGTTTTCTATCTCTTAATACTTTGTGTGTGTGTGTGTGGTTTTCTATCTCTTAATACTTTGTGTGTGTGTGTGTGTGTGGTTTTCTATCTCTTAATACTTTGTGTGTGTGTGTGTGGTTTTCTATCTCTTAATACTTTATGTGTGTGTATGTGTATATATGTATATATATATATTTATATATGTGTGTGTGTATGTATATATGTATGTATGTATGTGTACATGGACATGAGATTTATCCCCACCCTTTTTTGTCATGGAATATTGAAAGTTATCTGTTGGCAGATAATGAGTTGACTGGAAAGGATAATCTGTGAAGGTTCTTGAAAACTGCTTGATCCAAACAGGATAAGAATTTTTCTGTCATTAATTAAAATATATATGTGAGATTAAAAAAAAAAAAATTTCAGTCCCCTCTCCCCCCAGATCACCCCATTTGAAGAAGAGAGAAGCAAGTGAGGCAGTGAACTTGAATGCATGTATATGCTGATGGAGCATGTCTGCAAGCAGTAACCAGTGCCTGAAGGACTGTCATTGATTGAAGGTGATGATAATATTTTGGGTGGAGGGTGGGAGGAACACGTGATAATATTTTGGGTGGCGGGTGGGAGGAACAGAGCCACTTCACCTCTTCACGACTGCTGACAAGCAAGCTCCTCAGCAACGGGCTGTTGACTGAGATAAGATTGACATTGCAGGTCAGGCCTGTTGGTCACCATTCTTGACGGGTGCAATAGCCGAGTGGTTAAAGCGTTGGACTTTCAATCTGAGGGACCTGGGTTTGAATCACGGTGACGGCGCCTCGTGGGTAAAGGGTGTAGATTTTTACGATCTCCCAGGTCAATGTATGTGCAGACCTGCTAGTGGCTGAACCCCCTTCGTGTGTAAACGCATGCAGAAGATCAAATACGCACGTTAAAGATCCTGTAATCCATGTCAGCGTTCGGTGGGTTATGGAAGCAAGAACATACCCAGCATGCACACTCCCGAAAGCGGAGTATGACTGCCTACATGGCGGGGTGAAAACGGTCATGCATGTAAAAGCCCACTCTGTACATGCGAGTGAACGTGGGAGTTGCAGCCCACGAACGCAGAAGAAGGTCGCCATTCTTGAATTGGACTCCTTCGTTTGTGGGACTGCTTTCTTTTTGCTCAGTAAAAAAAAAATCAATTATAACACTTGAAATTGACACAAGAAGTGGTGGTCGCACTTCAAATTTAGGCCGCATTAATTTTCATGAGGGTTCATTAGTGGAGGGGTGGAGTCAGTTTTATGTCCCAGAGACTCTCCATCTGCAGACATACACATGCCTGATAACCCCATCACGTTTTTTCAAACCGTAGTGCCAACATGAAAAATATGTTCAGCCGCTGCACACCAGTCACAAACGAAAGAAAGGAAATCATCTCTTTCTTCAAAGAGATGCTGCATTGACAGCTACATTGCGTAAAAAATCTTCTGGCGTACAATGGCCTCACACACACACACACACATATATATATATATACATATATATATTTGTGTGTGTGTTTATATATATATTCAAACACCATGTGTGTTTCAAGTTCAACAATCAGCAGTGTACTTAGAAGTAGAGAGAAAAATTACTTGGATGTTGAGATGCCTTGTTTAAAAAAAGGGTTGTTTTAAAGTCCCATCACATATTGGCAGTATGTTCAAAATGAGGGTGGGGTAATGACAGAAATGTGTGACCAGTCTTGCTGTTCTTGGTCGAACTAACCCGCACTGTGAGTTATTTTATTTATTCATTTATTTTTCCAAGCAATGCTGTAGATGGGAGGAAGAGATCATCAGGCTTTTTTCCATTTTTGTACTGTTGCTGTCAGTCTCCAAATCAGAAATGAATTAACGTTCATTGTCCAGTCATGAAGTTGAAGGTGATTTTTGTTGTTGTTGTTGTTGCAGGCCATGGAAGAATTTTTTCTTCCTTTTTTTTTCTTCTTTTTTCCTTTTTTTTGTTCTGGCCTTCAGTTCTGTTTCTGTCATCTCTTCTTTGCTAGACACTGATTTTGAATATTTGGAAGAGAAAGAGAGAGAGAAAAAAAAAAGGTCCGTGTGTTGTCTCCTGGATTTTATATTGTGCATTCCATTCCAGTCCAACTTCCTTTTTAAAGGATGTTTTTTTAACCAAGAAAAGGCAAAGGGCTTAATGGCTAACAGGTGCGGCAGTCAAGTGGTTGAGAGTGGTGGAATTTTGGTGCATGTGTCTGAAAGGTTTCTGGTTTGAACCAGGGTTACAGTTGATTTCAGTACGAGTTTTTGGGGTCAGCACATGTGCAGATCTGTTCAGTGCCTCAGATCACTTTGTGTGTGTGTGTGTGTTGTGTAATTGGACGTGATGCAGGCAGAATATCACATATATTGTGGTGGTGGGCTGGACGATAAGTAACAATGTCAAGTGTACATTATGGATTATGAAAATATGAACACTCCGGGCAGGCTGTTGTAGCCTCCCCCCCCCCCACTCCCATGCCCCCCACTGACCATGCCCCCTTAGGGAAAAAAAAAGAAAAAGTAGCATGGTTACCAATAAAGCCCACTGGATCATAGTCATTTCTGCCTTTTTGAGCTGGGGTGGCTTTTAGTTTTACGTGTTGGCAGCCACCAGCATGTGTATGCACACAGATAAATATTGTCCTCAGAAAGTGCTCTGTAGAGCAGTGAAAGAAACTGTTGGCCTTGACAGAGTGCTGATTGAAGAACGTATCATTCATTGATCTTTTCCCATTGTAGTCGGAGGACTGAAATTCATACCAGGACTGTTTTTTTGGACACCCGTTTTCACAATAGCAACAACAAAAAAGGAGTCAGGGAGGCCTGGATTTATGACATTGGTTTGGAGAGAAGGATATATGGGTACGGTGTCAATGGGTATGTCTTCAGGGCCAATTTCCTTTGATAAGAATGTGTACTCTTTTTTTTGTTTCCTCATTTTTGGTCGATAAAATAGAAATTTTAGTTTGTAGCTGAAGAGGTTTTTTTTTGTTTTGTTTTGTTTTTTGTTGTTGTTCTTTTAAATTTACTTTACTTTTTATTTATTTTAAAGATAAATGGAAATGGTCACAACACCAGCCATGAACTGGTAGTTTTCATTTGTGGACTGGATTTGTCAGCACTGAGTTTTTGTCAGCAAGCTGGATGTGAACTACATCAGATTGCTACATTCCCCCCCCCTCCCCCAATCCCCCTCAACCCCCCAGTCAATAAGTAATCACATGATCTGTATTTTCCTGTCTTGTGTTTCTGGTGTGTGGTGTGTACTCTTACTTTGAGCCGCTGCGTGTTGTGTAGGGAGTTGGAAGTGTAGGATGGTAGGAATGGATTCCTTTTCCAACCTCCTGACCCAACTGCCAGGAATGCCAAGGGTGGTAGGTAATTATTTTGAATTATTATTTATTATTATCTTTTTTTTTTAGATATTCATCTACCTCTTTTTTTTTTTTTCCTTCTTTTTTTCCTCAAGGCCTAAGCATGTTGGGTTACACTGCTCAGGTCAGGCATCTGTTTGGCAGATGTGGTGTAGCGTATATGGATTTGTCTGAACGCAGTGGCGCCTCCTTGAGCATCTCATGGGTTGAAGAGTTTGGATAGTTCATCTGTGTGTGCCTGTCTTCTTCTTCAGGGACAGAATGTCTTGTGTCAAATTGGAGTGATGCAGGTGTGTGTTCTTTTTACCCACCCCTGTAAAATTGTAATGAAGGTCTTTTTTTTTTTTTTTCTTTTTTTTTAAGCAGCATAAATTGACAGTTTGGCATTGTACGTTATCTGATTTTAACTTTTCTGTCACTCTTCAAAAAAAACATAAAAGATAAAAATATGGTAGTCCTTGTTCCACACCTGATTTTCATGTTAGAAAATATGCTTTTTGGTTTAGTAGCTTTTCTCAGAAAATATACATGTCTCTTCTTTGCACTCCATGGCTATCATTAACCCCTTAACCGCTGAACCTTTTGAAATAGAATCAGTGTGGCATCAATTTAAATTTCAACCACTATTTGTTGTGTACCTTTAAGTGGTGTATTTGATTTTGGACATTGAAAGTAGTGCAACCATAAGAGAAGTCGGCTTATAGAATGGTGACTGATATCCTGACTGGTGTAACTGGTTTTGGTCATTGAAAGTAATGCAACCACAAGAGAGGAAGTCTTGTTAAAGAATGGTGAATACATCCTGACCTGTAACTTCAGTCAATCTTATCACAGGCAACAGCCCTTCACTGACACACACTCTTCAGCAGTTGTCAAGGGGTTAATCTTTTGTATTGGAAACTGTGTTCTAACTGGCTGGAACAGGCAGAACATATCTTTCTCTCTCTCTCTCTCACTTCACTCTGATGTTTATGGCAGTCTGAGAAATCTCCAGATTTTTTGTTTTGTGTTTGTGTGTGTGTGTGTGAAAATATTCAAATCGTGGAATAAGAGAAATAACTGTGTCCCAAAAAAACACATCTTCAGTAATTGAAATGTGACAAAATGTTGTGAAAAGAAGAAAAGTAATCAGTTGAGATTAATCACATAGCCCGGCGTGGAGACCGCAAGGAAAAGCTGTCAATCCACGGTGGGGCCACCAGGTGCGTCTTTCACCTGTGAATAGTAATTCTTTTCTGTTTTGTCTTTGTCTTTGCAGTTTTCTTCCTTTCTTTGTTTCAGTGTTTGTCGGCATTCTGCAGTCACGGTATGTTGTGAAAAGATAATCCCTGCCGTACTTGGGATCTGTGACTGCATGCACTGGGATGGGCAGGAACTTGCACACGAAGCACCGCACAGCATGATATACTTATGTAACATTATTTAATCAATTCTGTCTTTGAATGTTGTTTGCCAGGTTGGCATTTTCTGTTCACCTTGTATTCTCCATGTAGTCTTTTTTTTTTTTTTTTGTAACTTGGGTTTTACTCTCCCTCCCCAATGACTGGGAGTGATAAAAAAAAAACAAGCACCAAAACTCTTTGTGTGGTGTGGAGATTGTTTCAAAGGTTTGTTGGTGTTATTAGTAGTTAATTGATATGACTATAAAATAAATGGCTATTGTACTTTGTCTACTTTTTGTCAGTGACAAGTTTTGTGGAAAATTTGTCTGGTGTTGATCGGCTTGAAGATGCGCCACATGGTTTGCTGGGCTTTTTGGGGATAGTGAATAACCTTTCTTTCTCTTTCTTTTCTTCGGGTTTTTAAAAATATTTTTTATGTGTATTTAATAAGTGAAGAGTTTATGCCAAAAAGATAAAGGCTGGATAAAAGCAACCACTTTAATAAGATCTACGGACTTTCAGTTCAAGCGTCGTTTGATACATAAACGCATCAGCCCTGACTGGACCCTTAGTGGTCAGGCTGAAATCAACATGATATGATTTGATGTCAGTGCATGGGGGTGTGCCGGTTTACGACATATTGACTTTGTCAGTATTAATAACTTAAATGTATTGTAACAAATCTGGTATATATGTGTCTGTACATGATGTACCATACATTGATTGTAATAATTGAAGAAATCATGATGCTATCTTATTCATGTTGTCCATACATAACATTCTTCGTAATTGTAGATAGTTCCATTTCTCTGTGTATGTTGTGTATTCATTTGCTGTTCTCAGTCACCTTACTTCTTTCTTTGTATCATTTTGCTTGTGTGGAAACCGGGGAAATGAATATCTGTTGTACTTCACATTACTGGTTTATTTTGTGTGATCTATGTTCCATTCACTCTCTGTATTTTAAAATAACGTGGCATTGGAAATTTCATTCAAAAAAAAAAAAAAAAAAGTAAAGAAAAAAAGTTTCCAATAAACTATATAAAAGTTAAAAACTTTACAGGTTAGTGCTTTTCAGTGTGGAAACAACATGCATTCATGTTCTCTGTCGCACTCTCTCTGTGTCTTGTGTATGTACACACACAAAACACGCGGACATACGTGTGCACTCGCCCTTTCACACACACACACACAGGATGCCGCACTGAATTAAAACAAGACTTGAGATTGTAGGGTGTTACTGTAAGGTATTCCACAAATTAAATGAAAGAGTTGTGATTGTGCAATGTTACACAAAGTATTGTGCAATATTACAAAGTATTTTGATAATTAAAATTTTTGCCTTTGACTGCTGCTGATGAGTATGCTCATCAGTGAAGGGCTGTCATGTAACACATGTGCATGCGCATGCACACACACACACACTTGAAACTGTATTTTATTTATTCCTCACATTAAAAAATGTAAATAAACAGCAGAAATGTACACATAAGCACTTCAATTCAAAGTGATTATTTATCCCAACTTATACATCACAACAGATCGACATTTTTCAGGATCTCTCTTTTCTCTCACTCAACTTTGAATTCTCCCTTCAGTTAATCTGAACATCACAAAGACACTCAAAGCCGTACATATTATATATTGTAAATATTTTATGCAGTAAGAGCCATACAGTTTAACATTGTATAAAACCAAGTGAAATCTGAGAACAGCCATACATTTTTATTGTTTAACACTGTATAAAATATGAAATCTGACAAAGATTAAATTCAAAGAAAACCAGTAAGTAATTCCAGCAACTAAACAGTAAACTTAAAGCAGTATTTCAACTTAAAAAACATTTATAGACACTTCACCACCACCTGTTGACATCATGAGGTGCCTCATCTGATATGCAGGAAATACAACAACGTGCTCCACAAAGGCAAAAACCAACAAATATTAAAGACAATCACTGACATTTCTGACGTGTTTGAAAAATAAAGGGAGTCGATATGCAAACAAAGGGAGTCGATTTGCAAACATTCTGAGCATTCTATATCAGTGGATACAAACGCACGCACGCACGCACACACACACACATAAGTGCGCATCTGGGTTACTGTAGACATTGCATTGTACAGGGAACAAATAAAACTTAGCAGCAGGAGTCTTTGCACAGTGCTTTGACACTGAACAGACCTTCCCACATATCTAGTAATATTGTCTTAGCTTCTACCCATATAAAAGTTGAGGTTATACAGGTCATCTTTTTCTTAGGGGGTGTTGAGGGGAGGGGTTGGTGGGGGGGCTAGGTTCGTGGACCTTGAGAAGAGAAAGTTCATCAGTTTACGCAATTGTAGATACAAGTATAACAAATTCTTAATATTCATGTATGACGGACTTCGGCCAAGTGAGAATAGAAAGTTCATCAGTTTACACAATTGTAGATACAAGTAAAACAAATTCTTAATATTCATGTATGATGGACTCGGGCCAAGTGAGAATAGAAAGTTCATCAGTTTACACATTTGTAGATATACAAGTAAAACAAATTCTTAATATTCATGTGTGATGGACTCGGGCCAAGAATATTATAGAGTTCAATGTTGGCAAAGTAAATCTTTGTAGGTGCAGTTTTATTAACTTTTAGGCTAGCATTCACATAGGTTGGCATGGCTCTATGCACCATAACTTGATATGATTGAGTGTTCTCATAGAAACAATAGATTCTTCTTAAAAGAAACCAGCTTCAAGTTATTTCAGTTAACCCTTTAATTTGCCACTAAGTCTTGGTGAAATGAGGTTGATGGGGCATGAATATCGAATGTGAAGTGCAGTCAGTACACTCTTGAGTAACTAGTTTGTGGTTGACTGATTTTGCTGAATGAAAGAAATGCGAAGTTCCCAAAGAATTAAAAAAAAAAAAAAAGAAGAAAAGAAAGACAAATGATATTCTGACCTGTAAGCACTGCCTTATTGACAAGTATACGATCAAGGGACAAATACATTCTGGAAAATCTGTTCTAACTCTTTGCTGTGTGTTTTTAGATTTTTTGCTTTTTTCCCTTCAAGAACCTTTCTTTCCGGCCTTTATATTACCCAGTACTCTTCTGTCACGTTTATTTCTGACTTCTGGGTCCATTCACTTAAGTGGTTCTTTTAAAATCAACAACAATAAAATAAAAACATTCTGTATGCTTTTAAGAAAGCTACTCTTGGCACTTCTTGATATACCTACAAGGGGGTGGTATTCAATATACCATATACCCGTGGGGAAAGGCGTACCTGTGTGTAAATCTACTTGAGGCAAGGCCGGTTTGCACACCTTTGCCCACAGGTTTGATAGTCTCTTGAACATCACCCCAGACTGATCGACTTGCACACACACAGATTGGGAACAGTTTTGGATGGCATGAGTTTCTCATTATGTAGCATTATTTGCCGCAAGGAATTCAACAATGAAACTAATTGTGAAATGACAACAAAAGAATCCTTAAAAAAGAAAAGAACGAAAGGCCACATTTATATATATATATATTGCATTAGACACATTTGACATTGCTGTAGTTAACCCTTGGTTGGAAGACACTATGTCTTGATGGGCATACTGCCCAGCTTTTGATTCAGTCCAGCAAGAAGACAACATAGGCACAGTTTAAAATGGAAAAAAAAAAAAAAAAGGACCAGTCTCAGGTGAGGAACAAAAATGTTCATTGGTAATAATTTCAAAAGTAATTAACAAAATACAGTAACCCAGGCATGCAACACTTTTTTTTGGCAACTGACAATCATTCAGGCAATTGTGCTTGATCAGCAAGTGGCTGCCAGACAAAAACTGGAACATCCAAGAGATAAACATCGAAAAGGAATATGTCAAAAACAAAACAAAACAATCTACAGTGATTTAGAAAACACCACAAACACATCGAATGAATACTCTTCAAGAAAAAGAAAAGAAAATATACAGTGATTTAGAAAAGACCACAAACACATTGAACACTTTTTAAGAAAAAGAAAATATACAGTGATTTAGAAAAGACCACAAATACATTGAACACTTTTTAAGAAAAAGAAAATATACAGTGATTTAAAAAACTTACGTCATCAATATATACATATATAAACCGATCAGTTTTTATACATCCAAATACACACACATGTGTAAACAAGCTCTCGCAGCTGAATGAAACATGCACAAATCCCACTATCTGTCAACAAGCCATGAACGATAGAAACAGGTTATCAATGAAATACTGTGTGAGCATCACCGACTCACAAAACCCTACAATAACCCACTGTGTGTGTGTGTGTGGCTGTTTTCCTCATGACAGTTACGAAGGGGATGGACGCCATTTGATACTGCTGATTAGGGTCCAGTCATCCACACAGGGCCTAGGGCCATATCGGTACTGACCTACAAAATAAAAAGATTCAGGCACAAAACTGTCACACAAAACGCCTGCAAAATACAGTTATTATTTCAACCAGTAATTTAATAGGCTGGCATTGGCCCTTCTGCTGAATTCGTCATCCCCAGATTATTATATAAAAAAAGGAGGGGAAAACCCCCCACAAAAAATACATAAAAGGCCCATAAGCCCTAAAAAAAAAAAAAAAAAGCCCGTAATTATAGGCAAATAACACTGCAGAACGTACAGCTGGTGCCCATCACAATGTTTTTACGATATCACTATACCTAATCGCCAGAGCTAAACAGCACAGACAGAACACAATCACAGACCACGGAAGGCAGAAAACAGGCAAGAACACAAAAGAGAGCAATAGAAACGTGGAAATTTCTAACAGATTATTTCCAAAAAGATGGGGAAAGTGGGGATGCTATTTCTACTGAAATGTGACTGCCATTTACACATTGTTTGAAGCCCGTTCCTTCACTGCCGTTAATCAAACATGAACTCTCTCCATACGAACGGCGAAAGAGACGACGTTAACAGCGTTTCACCCCAATTACCATCATCAAAATATTGCAAGCGGAAGGCTCTTATACTGAAGAGGTGAATGTTGACAAAGAATACCACAATTCTGACGACGGAAGCTAAAAGTTGGGTCATTCAGACACCCACTGGACATCCGAGGGGTCTGTGTAGAGGAGAAGAGAGGACTGGCTGTACTGAGGGAGTTGACATGACGGGCGCAATAGCCGAATGGTTAAAGCGTTGGACTTTCAATCTGAGGGTCCCGGGTTCGAATCACGGTGACGGCGCCTGGTGGGTAAAGGGTGGAGATTTTTACGATCTCCCAGGTCAACATATGTGCAGACCTGCTAGCGCCTGAACCCCCTTCGTGTGTATATGCAAGCAGAAGATCAAATACGCACGTTAAAGATCCTGTAATCCATGTCAGCGTTCGGTGGGTTATGGAAACAAGAACATACCCAGCATGCACACCCCCGAAAACGAAGTATGGCTGCCTACATGGCGGGGTAAAAACGGTCATACACGTAAAAGCCCACTCGTGTGCATACGAGTGAACGCAGAAGAAGAAGAAGAAGAAGGGAGTTGACATACAAACTCTAAAAGAGCAACAGACCCCTGTTCATCTCTCAACACACAAACCAGTCCAACCCAACAAACTGAACACTACGTTTCTGACTCCATAGCTCCTCTGTCATGAGATGCATGAGGCAGATACATATATATATACATATAGAGAGAGAGAGGGTGGGGGTGGGGCTTCCAGTAGTTACCCTTGATGGGAGTGAAATATAAAAACAGAGCTTGTGGGGGAAAATGTCCGGTTCCGGATGTTGATGAACTGGCTGAATGCATCAAAACTTGTGCTGGTGGTCCCATGTTTCACTTGTGATGGACACTACCCATGGTGGAACTAGTAAACCAAATATCTAGTGGCAGAACTAGTAAACCAAGTATCTAGTGGCAGAACTGGAAAACTAAATATCTAGCGGCAGAACTAGTAAACCAGATATCTAGCAGCAGAACTAGTAAACCACGTATCTAGTGGCAGAACTAGTAAACCACATATCTAGTGGCAGAACTAGTAAACCACGTATCTAGTGGCAGAACTAGTAAACCAAGTATCTAGTGGCAGAACTGGAAAACTAAATATCTACCACTCCCCAACACACACACTCTTCCACATCTCAAGCAGCAATGAGAGTGTGAGCACAGCAGGTTTTCTCCTTGACAGCATCTCACATAAATTACCGGGTAAAATATGCCCCCCCACACCCTCCCAACCCCCTGCTGAAAGACAAAAACCCAACAATCAAAAGCAAATAACATGAACACATACACACAAAAAGAAAAACGAAAGCAAAAATCTAAACAAATAAAAATTAATAACATGAATATCATCTAATATCACTTACAGTTAAAGAAAAATTTTAAAAAGATGTAAAAATCAAAGATCAACAACATGAACGTGTCTAAAACTGAGCTATTTTACCGCTGTTCTGATAAACTGCTACTAAACATTTCTATGTAAAGATATCACAGTTCACACACCTAATAAGACCATCCAAAAACTTTTTTCTTCCCCAAGATCATCACTGTCTTTCATACTTTAAACAATGATTTGGAGAAAACTATACTCTTGTGTGTCTGCTAACTACCAGAAAACGCTGGGATTGCTACGACACATAAAGCACTCACAAGTAAATTCAAGTTTGCGTATATGTATATTCATAACTCAAAATGTTTTAGAATTCATTCTCAACTCCGTTTTACTTTCATTCAGTCACCTCTGTACAGTCACAACTCAAAAATCAGATCAAAAATAAACTTGTAAAGAGTATACAAAATCTGCTGAAACGAAAGTAGTGTAAACGTATCTATATACAGAGTACAGATTGATATAAGTTTACAGTTGGGCCAACAGCAAAGTGAGAGCTGTATTATCAATGGTATCTCCATTGCAATGGGAAATCATTTACAGCTTAGTCTTTTGTGAAGGACCATGACTCTCAAACTAGATGGAAAGATTGCACTTGCTCTTAGTGCTGCAGCCTTGGGGGCTAGCTGACCTTTGGGAACCATCCCAGCACTGACTGTCCTAAAACCCCCTTAGCCGAGAGAGTGGGTATGTAACCTGGGCAAGACACTCTCCACTAAAATCAAACTCAAGCCCAGATATTCAGGACAATAGTTGCCTCCTCTGCTGTTCGGATGGTCATAGTCAGACACGACTGATCATACATACAGATTACTCACAACAGTCCCTTGACATGACAAAAAGATGACAAGCTCAACGGCCTTCTGCTAATATACTGACCCAGTAATATAGAAAAAAAAACAAAAAACAGTCTGGCCTGTGGATTCCTCACCTGATGAATATATAGTGTCTCTCTCAAAACTCGCCGCTTCCGTTCTGATTAACGTCTTAGAGACTGATATGCTTCTCAATCCCATGCTTTGTGTGTGTGTGTGTGTGTGTGTGTGTGTGTGTGTGATTGAAGCCTGACCAAATGACACAGGAAATTATTCTTCTTCTTCTGCATTCGTGGGCTGCAACTCCCACGTTCACTTGCATGTACACAAGTGGGCTTTTATGTGCATGACCGTTTTTACCCCGCCATGTAGGCAGCCATGCTCTGCTTTCGGGGGTGTGCATGCTGGGTATGTTCTTGTTTCCATAACCCACCGAACGCTGACATGGATTACAGGATCTTTAACGTGCGTATTAGGTCTTCTGCATGCGTTTACACATGAAGGGGGTTCAGGCACTAAGCAGGTCTGCACATATGTTGACCTGGGAGATCGTAAAAATCTCCACCCTTTACCCACCAGGCGCCGTCACCGTGATTCGAACCCGGGACCCTCAGACTGAAAGTCCAACGCTTTAACCACTCGGCTATTGCGCCCGTCAACACTGGAAATGAAGAGTGCCGAAAGGCAGCAGCTGTCAGTCGGCTCTACACAGGCAGGCAGCCTCGAATCAAATCATATCATGGTACGTAGACTATTAGAGCCTCGCCAACCACTAAGACCATCTCATGGCCATCACCATGTTAACATCTACTTCAAGTCAAGGGTAAAAAAAAAAAGTACAATAATAACTCAACACTTAGAAATCTTCCAGAGTTTGAGATATTCAAATCTGATTAAAAATGTTCAGTTCTTTCAAGAAGTCCATTAGCGTCCACAGAGGGACAGCACGGAACAAAGTCTTAAGAGAATCTGTCGTGAAATGTCTGTGTCTGATGTTATGCAGATCCCAGCAGTCAATGAGCACGTGTTTCACAGTGAGAGGCTCGTCACAGGGAATACAGCAAGGGGTCTCAACAGGCAGCCTTTTGTACTGATGTCTCTGTGTTTGTAAACTGCTTAGAGCTTGGTTTGTGACCAAAGAAGGGTGCTATATAAGTATCAACAATAATATATTAATAATAATTCAGGCAAGCTAATGGACACTACAGTCTGCTTAAGGAGCAGCTTTATGCGTCAGTGTCCCGTTGAACACTCTGTACCCCAAGAACTGAGTTATCTGTAACACCAAGTTGCTTCCCTTGGACTGGGTATCTATGTTTCTGAACTACAGAAGGCATATTCAGTTTCACTTTTTCAATTAGTTCTATTCTCACTCTGTGCTTTCAGCATGTTGGCTTTAGCTTCTACATTACTTGCAAGTGCTTTCTAGGGGACTG
>NC_134900.1:30302369-30327369 GCF_041734735.1 Babylonia areolata
GAACAGTCTTTTGTGGCGGATTGACTCTCAAACTCAGTAAGAGGCAATGTTGCACCACCGGCTCTTAGTGCCGCTGTCAGTTGGGGCGAGATGGCCCTGTGGGGACCACCAGTCTCCGGCAACTTGAACGTCGACTGTCCTGAAGCCCTCAGTCAGTCATGGCCGAGACAGCGTGCAGTGCTGGACACTCTCCACAATAATCGAATTCCAGTCCCGGCATTTAGTCGGGCCGGGGGACAGCAGGTGCCTCCTCTGCAGGCTGTCCTGTAGTGATCATGGCCAAAGTCGACACGATTGACGGCTGTATCTCACAATGAAGGAGGTACCGACCGGTGGCGTTGAACTGACCACACGGAGTCGATCCACCCGGGTTATATAAGGTGCTAGAATTCCCCCAAGTGATCCAGCGTTCACCAGTGTCCAGCGTTTGAACCCCGTTCCGGCAACTAGTGCCGTGTGTTGTGTCCCCGACTGGGAACTTGAAGGCACTTTGCTCCGATTTTCCTCGGGTCACTCCACCCAGGGCTGCCGTGTGAGTACGGGGTACTGCGGAAGGATAACCGTCGGAAGCCTGGACCCCGCCCACAGACTAATAAACGAACATTCTATTTATATCCCCATAATATTCTTCAGTCTTCTTCTTTCCGTTACACGACCAACATCGACTTGCCGATGACTCTGTCGTGGTTCATGCATGCTGGGTATTTTCGTGTCTCCATAACCCACCGAACACTGACATGGATTACAGGATCTTTAACGTGCGTATTTGATCTTCTGCGTGCGTATACACACGAAGGGGGTTCAGGCACTAACAGGTCTGCACATATGTTGACCTGGGCGATCGGAAAGATCTCCACCCTTTACCCACCAGGCGCCGTTACCGTGATTCGAACCCGGGACCCTCAGACTGAAAGTCCAACGCTTAAACCACTTGGTTATTAACACTATAACTGAACCAATAAAACTGAACATTTTATTCAAGTAAGTTCCTGGGACTGGACCCACCTTCCTTTTCTAGCCAGCCAGGCTAGTACGGACAGTGGAGTGACTGGCTCGGGATGCGCCCGGGCTCACTTCCGGCCGGCATGGCCGGCAAGGGATCTTTTCAAGTTTACTTCATTGACACAGTGGCAACACCCTATATCTCAGTTCGGATAGAAAACATTACCAATGGCGATCCCCACATGACAGTACCATTGCACAGCAACGCGATCCACACCACTAAATATGTAGAGTCTGGATTGATTCATTTGTCTCAAGGCCTGACTAAGCGCGTTGGGTCAGGCATCTGCTTGGCAGATGTGGTGTAGCGTATATGGATTTGTCCGAACGCAGTGACGCCTCCTTGAGCTACTGAAACTGAAACTGAAACTGATTCATTTGTATCACACTCTCTCGACTCCTCTCTCTCACAACCTCTCTCTCTCCCGGGCCTTCTATCACACACACACACACACACACACACACACACACACACACACACACACACACACACACACTCACACACACACACAAACACACACACACACACTCACACACACACACACACAAACACACACACACACACTGACACACACACTGACACACACACACACTCACACACACTCACACACACACACACACACACAAACACGCACAAACTCACACACACACACACACACACACACACACACACACACACACACACACACACACACACACACACACACTCACACACACACACACTCACACACCGCTGACACACTCCGGACCGTCACACACACACAAAGTGTTGAGCCCTGCCATTAGTAATGAAAGGTCATCAACTGAATAAATGGTATAAAATATTTATTTATTTATTTCATCAGCCAGTCATTTTACTTTTGAGGGAGAGACGAGAGAAGTGAACGGGAGGGAGGGCAGTTTCGGCCCCGGCGTGTTGAGCCGGGAAATCATAGTCACCTTTGCGCGTTCAGTGGAACTGACTGGCGAGAACACGAACTTAATTATTATTTGGAAACAAAACAAAACGGGAAAAAAAAAGTCTGGGGTGGAGGGTGTGTACAAGACCTAGGGTACGTGCCGAGGGCTGATTGTCACAGTGGCCGGGGGAACAATCTCGGTTGGGGGCTGACACAGGCAGACGACCGGTTTACCTGCGGACACACCCAGTCATGGCGCGAAGGGAGACGGAGTGGAAGACTGAAGACTGCGAACTGGGAGTTACTTCCACCTATCGTCCGATGAAATGACGAGGTGATGACAACCAGTCTACTTCTGTTCGCAGGTCTGGTTGTCAGTGAACACCCCAGAAAAAATATTTTTAAAAAGTTGTTTTTTTTTTCCAGCATGAACCCGATCCTCGCACCGTGGCGGCCGACATGACGCATTCTCCACTTTGTTTTGTGTTGTTGCTGGTAGCCGCCAGCTTTTTCCGGGAACGATCATCTGAGTGCATTGACTCTGGACTGATGGTCGACGATCGTCCTGTTTATTTCCCCAAACCTTGCGGAAGCTGCAAAGTGAAGGTTAGTTTTCACTGACAAAGACGTGGTCCGAACATGGATGAATGGAGCGTTGATATAAAGCGTTCACCGTTTTAGTTTCGTTTTCCCAATGCCAGTTAATCCGACTGAAGACTGGTGCATGCGTACCTGTTGGCCCTTATCCAAGAATGTAAATAAACATGTCCGTCTCACAGATCTAGGTTGTGAAGTCTATGTGATTACGAATGTGCAGTTTTTAACACAGGGGAGGAATTTCGCAATCACTGAAATCATCGTGGGATTGCACGTCTTGTCTTGCCAATAATCCTGTGGTGATCCCTTTTCAGGGCAACAATCCACAATAGGGGGGTGCGCTCTAGGTTACTGATGTGTGTGTACGACCGTTAAGCCCCCTAGTTCAGCCAGGGGAACCCGGGTTCCACACAGCATCTGTCCATCCCCCCCCCCCCAAAAAAAACCCACACAACAACAACAAAAAACACCCCCAAACAAAAAAACAACAAGCAAGCAAACAAACAAAAAAACCCCAGTCCTGTAGCAATACAGAGACTGAGGCTCGCAACTAGGCCTCAGCCCTGGTCTTGAAAGACTGAGGGGAAATGACTGAGGTAATAATGGTCTGGAATCTGGTTCCACAGGCAGACAGCTGAAGGGCAGAAGGAGTGCCTGTGGGAGTCAGTGCGGGAGAAGGGTACCTGTAGTTTTTCAGGGTGGCCTTGGACAGCTGTATTTGTCTGCACTAGAGTAACCTTCCCGGGGTGCCACCTCAACCAAACCACCCATCATCTTGTACATCACGGTGGCCTTGTCTGCAGTGTGGCGCAGTTTGAGGGGGTCGAGATCTAGCCTGGTGATAATCCATATGTGTTGCACGCTATAGTATAGTTTGCACGCTTGCTTGCATTCAAGTTGCTTTTAAACACGCATGATCAAACATTTTAATTAACATTTACATAAAGATTGAATCACTAGACCTATGCGCAGATTGCACACTCAAATCGCACAATTTATGTACTGTACTGGGTAATCTTTCTTAATACTTTGTGCTGTGTCTCCATCTACAGTCTACTTAGTACTCTCTCTCTCTCCTATCTCTCTCTCTTTCTGTCACACACACACATACATGAATACATCCATCCATACATACATACATATATACATATACGTACATACATGCAAGCACACAAACATACACACACAAACATATATATATATATATACATACATACATGCAAGCACACATACACACATACACACACACACACACACACACACATAGCAATGCACACGAATGCATTTACCTGCATACACACACACACACACACACACACACATTTTCTCTCTCTCTCTCACACACACGCATGCATGCTTGGGTGGTGCTGATTTTCCTTGAGTTCAGATGCTGAACTGCCAATACACTGTCCAGATGAGGGTCTGGGTTCGAATCCTAATCATGCCCTTTCTCCCAAGTTTGACTGGAAAATTAAAATGAGCGTCAAGTCATCCTGATTAGACAAGAAATCGAGGTCCCATGTATACTAAAGCGTTGTCCTCTGGCAGAGTTCTGTGTTAGGTACACAATTATTCATGCATGCATTCAAGGCCTAATTGGGTTGAGCTGCTGTTAGGCATCTTACCTAGCAGATGTGGCCTAGCGTGTATGGGTTTATCTGAACGCATTGATGCCTTCTTGAGAAATTGAAACTGTCTTTTTTTTTTTTTTTAACTGTTGCAGAGTGCAAGTGGTGCATCAACCAATGGATTCAAGTGTGACATAGGAAATCAAAAGCACAGTCATCCAGGTAAGTATGTGTGGTGTTACTTATGAAACTGGAAGATCCATGCGCTGTTTTCATTTGAATGTCTGTGGTAGGCACTCAAGGCCTCTCCAGCATGTTTGGTTCATGCGCAGGTCAGGAAACTGCTTTTCAAAAAATGGAACAAATGTAACCCCCGAAAACAGAGTATGGCTGCCTATATGGTGGGGTTAAAAATGGTCATACACGTAAAAGCTCACCAGTGTACATATGAGTGAATGTGGGAGTTGCAGCCCAAAAACGAAGAAGATGAAGAAGAAGAAGAAACAAATGTATTTTTTTATACACATATTTATGTGATGTAGCATATATATATATATGTGTGTGTGTGTGTGTGTGTGTGTGTGTGTGTGTGTGTGTGTGAAAGATTATATATATATATATGTGTGTGTGTGTGTGTGTGTGAAGGTATGTTGGTGCAAATGTATATGTGTGGGGGTGGGTGGGAGTGTAGGTGAGACAGAAAGAGAGAGACAGTGTGTGTATGTGTGTGTGTGTGGGGGGGGGGGGATAAAGAGAGAGAGAGAGAGAGAGAGAGAGCGCTTGTGCATGTGGGTGTGAACACTTACACGTCTTTGGAGCGGGTGAATGAAATCAAAATGTGACTATACAAGCGTACTTGGGGTAGGGGTATGAGGTGGGGGAATTTGAATGGGCGTCTGTGTGCATGCATGGATATATGTAGGGGGTGGGTGGGGGATACACATCTGTGAGTATGTGTGTGTGTTAAAACATTTTTTGAGATATTGATATTGTTGAAATTTGGTAAATTGATTTGTTAAATATGTTGTTCTTTTTAAATTCATATCATTGGTGTTTTATTTCTTTTCTCAATTTTGATTTTCTGTGCGTTGCTCAGTTAATATTTATTCAAATGGTTGCGAAAATGTCTGTACAACAAAAAGTTAATCTGACAGTAAAAGGTTTCAGTCAGTCAGTCAGTCAGTCAGTGTGTGTGTGTGTGTGTGTGTGTGTGTGTGTGTGTGTGTGTGTGTGTGTGTGTGTTTGGATCAGTCTGCATGCTTTGACACCTTGAAACGAAAACTGTTAACAAAAGGTGGGCACATGGGACTGCGAGCCCTATGAACATATATGTGTGCACACATTCACACACACACACACACACACACACACACACTGCACACACACTGCACACTTGTGCACAAACACACACACTCACACACACACACACACACACACACACACACACACACATTTTACTGTCACAGACATACACACACATTGAACACACAGAAACATCATGCAGTATAATTGTTTGTGTGCTGCATCAATTCATGTAGTATGAATTGTGTTCTGCATCAGTTCATGTAGTATTAATTGTGTTCTGCATCAGTTCATGTAGTATTAATTGTGTGCTGCATCAGTTCATGTAGTATTAATTGTGTGCTGCATCAATTCATGTAGTATTAATTGTGTGCTGCATCAATTCATGTAGTATGAATTGTGTGCTGCATCAATTCATGTAGTATTAATTGTGTGCTGCATCAATTCATGTAGTATGAATTGTGTTCTGCATCAGTTCATGTAGTATGAATTGTGTTCTGCATCAGTTCATGTAGTATGAATTGTGTGCTGCATCACTTCATGTAGTATGAATTGTGTGCGGCATCAGTTCATGTAGTATGAATTGTGTTCTGCATCAGTTCATGTAGTATGAATTGTGTTCTGCATCACTTCATGTAGTATGAATTGTGTTCTGCATCAGTTCATGTAGTATGAATTGTGTTCTGCATCACTTCATGTAGTATGAATTGTGTGCGGCATCAGTTCATGTAGTATGAATTGTGTTCTGCATCAGTTCATGTAGTATGAATTGTGTGCTGCATCAGTTCATGTAGTATGAATTGTGTTCTGCATCAGTTCATGTAGTATGAATTGTGTTCTGCATCACTTCATGTAGTATTAATTGTGTGCTGCATCAATTCATGTAGTATGAATTGTGTTCTGCATCAGTTCATGTAGTATTAATTGTGTGCTGCATCAGTTCATGTAGTATGAATTGTGTTCTGCATCAGTTCATGTAGTATGAATTGTGTTCTGCATTAGTTCATGTAGTATGAATTGTGTTCTGCATCAGTTCATGTAGTATGAATTGTGTGCTGCATCACTTCATGTAGTATGAATTGTGTTCTGCATTAGTTCATGTAGTATGAATTGTGTTCTGCATTAGTTCATGTAGTATGAATTGTGTTCTGCATCAGTTCATGTAGTATGAATTGTGTGCTGCATCAGTTTAATTTTGTTGTTGCATCTATTCATACATTATGATTTTATTCTGTTTTAAATTGATTCAATACTGCATGGCCAATATTCCTTGTGACCCTGGTACACATATTCTATATTCTGTTCTATTCATGCAGTGTAAAGTTTTTCGTCATTGCGTTTATTCACGCAGTATAATTTAGGTGTTATATCAGTTCATGCAGATTTTTACTTTGAATGTGTTGTTGCATCAGTTCAAAGTTTGTTCATTGATTCATGCAGTATAATTTAGTTGTTGCATTGATTCATGCAGTATAATTTAGTTGTTGCATTGATTCATGCAGATCTTTTTCTTTCTTTTTAATGTATTGCATCAGTGCAAACAGTATAATTCTCTTATGTGTCGTGTGGAGTGTTGGCCTAGAGGTAACGCATCCACCTAGGAAGTGAGAGAATCTGGGCGCACCGGTTCAAATCCCGGCACAGTCACCAGCATTTTCTCTCCCTCCACGAGACCTTAAGTGGTGGTATGGACGCTAGTCATTCAGATGAGATGATAAACCGAGGTCCTGTGTGCAGCATGTACTTAGGGCACGTAAAAGAACCCACAGCAACAAAAGGGTTGTCCCTGGCAAAATTCTGTTGAAAAATTCACTTTGAAAGGAAAACAACAACCACGACAACAAAAAACTGCATGCAGGAAAAATACCCCCCCCAAAAATGGTAGCGCTCTCAGTGTAGTGACGCGCTCTCCCTGGGGAGAACAGCCCGTATTTCACACACAGAAATCTGTTGTGACAAAAATGAGAAAACAATACAATACAATACAATACAATACAACACAATACAACACAATACACAATACAATCAATACAATACAATACAATACAACACAACACAATACAATACAATACAATCAATACAGTACAATACAATACACAATACAATACACCACAACACAATACAATACAATCAGTACAATACAATACAATCAATACAGTACAATACAATACACAATACAATACAATAAATACAATACAACACAATACAATCAATACAATACAACACAATACAATCAATGCAATATAATACAACACAATGCAATACAACACAACACAATACAATACAATCAAATCAATACAATACAATACAATACAATATACAATACAATAAATACAATACAATACAACACAATACAATCAATACAATACAACACAATACAATCAATGCAATATAATACAACACAATACAATACAATCAATACAATACAATACAATACAATACACAATACAATACAATAAATACAATACAACACAAAACACAATACAATACAATACAATCAACACAACACAATACAACACAACACAACACAACACAACACAGCACAATACAATACAATACACAATACAATACAATACAATCAATACAATACAATACAATCAATACAACACAATACAATACAATACAATCAATACAATACAGTACAACACAGTACAATCAATACAATACAACATAATACAATACAACACAATACAACCAATACAATACAGTACAACACAGTACAATCAATACAATACAATACAACACAATACAATACAATACAATCAATACAATACAGTACAACACAGTACAACACAGTACAATCAATACAATACAATCAATACAATACAACACAATACAATACAATACAATCAATACAATACAATCAATACAATACAATACAATACAATACAATACAATACAATACAATACAAGCAGCACAGTCTTTTCTCGTTGCATCACTCAACAGATGCATGCAGGGACATCCATGCGACCCTGGTGTCAACAGCCTGGGGGAACAACAACCCGCCTGATTACCACCAGGTGTCTCATCAGGCCACGCTGGTGAATCTCAGCACCTTCAGCGTCTCCTGCGAGGAGATGCCAGACATTGATCCTGAAGTGTCGCTGGCCTTCACTGCCGGTCTTCCTGCTTGTGGTACGTACGTGACTGGGTCAATGAATCAAAAAAAAAAATCCATTTTCCAATTGTCAGTTAAACCTTAACAAGGTCTATAACCCACCCTTGCCCCCCCCCTCCCCCCCCCCCACACCCCCCCATGCCCACACACACTCTCAGTAAAATAATTAATCAGCCTGTTGTGCAAATTACCCTGTGTTTGTTAAGCACTTAGAGCTTGGTCTCCGATCAAGGATAGGGGCTATATAAGTATCCATATCAATAAAAAAAAAAAAAAATTTTTTAACCACAACAATGATGGAGTCTCCTGTCGATCCGACGGATGAGTAGGCAGGCAGGCTTATCTGTCGGTGTGTGTCCTCATTTGGGAGAAGAGGCCGATTCTGGATGCGCAGCACTTCCCACAGGTGTTGCAAGGGAAAACGTCTCCAGAAGTTGAGCCCTGCTTCCTTCGCTCACGCTTC
Organism: Babylonia areolata; assembly: GCF_041734735.1. Taxonomy (NCBI): domain Eukaryota; kingdom Metazoa; phylum Mollusca; class Gastropoda; order Neogastropoda; family Buccinidae; genus Babylonia; species Babylonia areolata. The sequence goes on from NC_134900.1 coordinate 30,311,320, forward strand.
TCCTTAATGGCCAGCATACTCTTGTTTTCAAACGTCTTTATGCCACTAGAGCACAGCATCCTCCAGCGAGAGCGGTCAAGGGCATCAGTATCAATAATACTAGTAATATTGATAATACTACTGCAATCACATAGCGCTTATAATTCTTTCACCACCATGTTTCTGTGTGAAAAACACTCTGCAGCGCCAAGTTTTTTTGTTTTTTTTTAGACCAGACGTTCTCAATTACTTGATTTGACTTGCTTCAGAACAACACAGTGAACTTGTTCACTTCAAACTCAGCCAAGGGGCGAAGGTACGTCACTCTCCTGTTGCATGGGAAAGTTGGCTACAGCTGTCTAACCCTTCTAACAATGTGAAAAACGGTCCTTTTAACTCCCTCAGTACGGCCAGTCCTCTCTTCTCCTCTACACAGACCCCTCGGATGTCCAGTGGGTGTCTGAATGACCCAACCTTTAGCTTCCGTCGTCAGAACTGTGGTATTCTTTGTCAACATTCACCTCTTCAGTATAAGAGCGTTCCGCTTGCAATATTTTGATGATGGTAATTGGGATGAAACGCTGTTAACGTCGTCTCTTTCGCCGTTCGTATGGAGAGAGTTATCACGACCAGACCAGCAGGCAGGGCAGTGGGGAAGATTCTGCCTGCCTGCCATAGGGTGCAGGTGTGTCTGCTCTGAAAGAAAACTCGTCTGCCTGCCTGCCTGCACTGGTAGACATGGCCACTAAAGGTTGAAAGTGCTCACAGAGCGAATAAACATTTTCGGGGATTGGGTTTGGTTTAAGCTCACCTCCAGGTCATTATAAAACAATACTTATCAATGGAGAAGGGGGGGGGGGGGGGGAGTTATGTGTGTGTGTGTGTGTAGCGGGGGATTATGTGTGTGTGTGTGTGTGTGTAGGAAAGTCATCAATGGGGCCTAAGGATGCTCTCATGGTGGAGTTCAACGCCAGGAACGACAGCAACCACAACTACTACGCCACTCACCCCATATGTCGCGCCTTCATCGTCGGGGGCAACAGCTTGCGTCACTTTCCTCCGAATGATTCTGTGAGTGCACAGCTTTTCTCTGTGTGTGTGTGTGTGTGTTTGGGAGGGGCTGGTTAGGGGGGAGATGGGGGGGGGGGGCGGTATGTGTGTGTGTATAAGGTAGGTGTGTGTGTGTGTGCATGTGTGGGATCGTGTGGCGGTGGGTATGTGTGTGTGTAGAAGGTATGTGTGTGTGTGTGTGTGTGTGTATGGTTCTGTGTGTGTGTGTGTGTGTGTGTGTGTGTGCTTGTGTCTCTGTGAGTGTGCGTATGGCTCTGTGTGTGTGTGTGTGTGAGGGGGGGGGATATGTGTTTGCATGGCTGTGTGTACATGTGTGTGTGTGTGTATAAGGTGTGTGTGTGTGTGGCGGTATGTGTATGTTTGTATTTTTGCATGTGTGTGTGGCTCTGTGTGTGTGTGTGTGTGTGTGTTTACAAATGGTCAAACGTCTCGTAGTCGTATACCCCTACCAGGGTACCAGTGAATTCAAATTGACCGTGTCCAGGGCTTGGCATGGGAAGTTGGGGGGCCCAGTCCTCTCCAGTCACTGCTTCTGACATTGCCCGACCCAAGTCAGGTACCCCCATTCACACCCTGGGTGGATTGAAGAAGTCAGGTACCCCCATTCACACCCTGGGTGGATTGAAGAAGTCAGGTACCCCCATTCACACCCTGGGTGGATTGAAGAAGTCAGGTACCCCCATTCACACCCTGGGTGGATTGAAGAAGTCAGGTACCCTCATTCAAACCCAGGGTAGATTGAAGAAGTCAGGTACCCATTCACAGCTGGGTAGATTGAAGAAGTCAGGTACCCCCATTCACACCCTGGGTAGATTGAAGAAGTCAGGTACCCCCATTCACACCTTGGGTAGATTGAAGAAGTCAGGTACCCCCATTCACACCCTGGGTAGATTGAAGAAGTCAGGTACCCCCATTCACACCCTGGGTAGATTGAAGAAGTCAGGTGCCCCCATTCACACCCTGGGTAGATTGAAGAAGTCAGGTACCCCCATTCACACCTTGGGTAGATTGAAGAAGTCAGGTACCCATTCACAGCTGAGTGGATTGAAGAAGTCAGGTACCCATTCACAGCTGGGTAGATTGAAGAAGTCAGGTACCCCCATTCACAGCCAGGGTAGATTGAAGAAGTCATGTACCTCCATTCACACCCTGGGTGGATTGAAGAAGTCAGGCACCCATTCACAGCTGGGTGGATTGAAGAAGTCAGGTACCCCCATTCACAGCTGGGTGGATTGAAGAAGTCAGGTACCCCCATTCACACCCTGGGTGGATTGAAGAAGTCAGGTACCCCCATTCACACCTTGGGTAGATTGAAGAAGTCATGTACCTCCATTCACACCCTGGGTGGATTGAAGAAGTCAGGCACCCATTCACAGTTGGGTGGATTGAAGAAGTCAGGTACCCCAATTCACACCCTGGGTGGATTGAAGAAGTCAGGTACCTCCATTCACACCCTGGGTGGGTTGAAGAAGTCAGGTACCCCCATTCACACCCTGGGTGGATTGAAGAAGTCAGGTACCCCCATTCACACCCCGGGTGGATTGAAGAAGTCATGTACCCATTTACACCTGCGTGGATTGAAGAAGTCAGGTACCCATTGACAGCTGAGTGGATTGAAGAAGTCAGTTACCCATTCACAGCTGGGTGGATTGAAGAAGTCAGGTACCCCCATTCACACCCTGGGTGGATTGAAGAAGTCAGGTACCCCCATTCACACCCTGGGTTGATTGAAGAAGTCAGGTACCCCTTCACACTCTGGGTGTATTGAAGAAGTCAGGTATCCCTTCACACCCTGGGTGGATTGAAGAAGTCGGGTACCCCCATTCACACCCTGGGTGGATTGAAGAAGTCAGGCACCCATTCACAGCTGGGTGGATTGAAGAAGTCAGGTACCCCCATTCACACCCTGGGTGGATTGAAGAAGTCAGGTACCCCCATTCACACCCTGGGTGGATTGAAGAAGTCAGGTACCCCCATTCACACCCTGGGTGGATTGAAGAAGTCAGGTACCCCCATTCACACCCTGGGTGGATTGCAGAAGTCATGTACCCATTTACACCTGCGTGGATTGAAGAAGTCAGGTACCCATTCACAGCTGGGTGGATTGAAGAAGTCAGTTACCCATTCACAGCTGGGTGGATTGAAGAAGTCAGGTACCCCTTCACACTCTGGGTGGATTGAAGAAGTCAGGTACCCCTTCATACCCTGGGTGGATTGAAGAAGTCAGGTACCCCTTCACACTCTGGGTGTATTGAAGAAGTCAGGTATCCCTTCACACCCTGGGTGGATTGAAGAAGTCAGGTACCCCCATTCACACCCTGGGTGGATTGAAGAAGTCAGGTACCCCCATTCACACCCTGGGTGGATTGAAGAAGTCAGGTACCCCTTCACACCCTGGGTGGATTGAAAAAGTCAGGTATCCCTTCACACCCTGGGTGGTTTGAAGAAGTCAGGTACCCCCATTCACACCCTGGGTGGATTGAAGAAGTCAGGTACCCCTTCACACCCTAGGTGGATTAAAAAAGTCATGTACCCATTTACACCTGCATGGATTGAAGAAGTCAGGTACCCATTCACACCCTGGGTGGATTGAAGAAGTCAGGTACCTCTTCACACCCTGGGTGGATTGAAGAAGTCAGGTACCCATTCACACCCTGGGTGGATTGAAGAAGTCAGGTACCCCCATTCTCACCCCGGGGGCAACAGCTTGCGTCACTTTCCTCCGAATGATTCTGTGAGTGCACAGCTTTTCTCTGTGTGTGTGAGTGTGTGTGTTTGGGAGGGGCTGGGTAGGGGGGAGATGGGGGCGGGGGGGGGCAGTATGTGTGTGTGTATAAGGTAGGTGTGTGTGTGTGTGTGTGTGTTCGTATGGCGGTGGGTATGTGTGTGTGTAGAAGGTAGGCGTGTGTGTGTGTATGTGTGTATGGTTCTGTGTGTGTGTGTGTGTGTGTGTGTGCGTGTGTCTGTGTGTGTGTGTGTGGGAGGGGAGGTGCGGGGGGGGGGGGGGGTATATATGTGCATGGCTGTGTGTGTGCATGTGTGTGTGTGTGTGTATAAGGTGTGTGCGTGTGGCGGTATGTGTATGTATGTGTGTGTGGCTGTGTGTGTGTGTGTGTGTGTGTGTGTGTGTGTGTGTGTTTACAAAAGGTCAGAGGTCCCATAGTCATATACCCCTACCAGGGTACCAGTGAATTCAAATTGACCGTGTCCAGGGCTTGGCATGGGAAGGTGGGGGGCCCAGTCCCTCCAGTCACTGCTTCTGACATTCCCCGACCCAAGTCAGGTACCCCCATTCACACCCTGGGTGGATTGAAGAAGTCAGGTACCCCCATTCACACCCTGGGTGGATTGAAGAAGTCAGGTACCCCCATTCACACCCTGGGTGGATTGAAGAAGTCAGGTACCCCCATTCACACCCTGGGTGGATTGAAGAAGTCAGGTACCCCATTTACACCCTGGGTGGATTGAAGAAGTCAGGTACCCCCATTCACACCCTGGGTGGATTGAAGAAGTCAGGTACCCCCATTCACACCCTGGGTAGATTGAAGAAATCAGGTACCCATTCACAACTGGGTGGATTGAAGAAGTCAGGTACCCCCATTCACACCCTGGGTGGATTGAAGAAGTCAGGTACCCCTTCACACTCTGGGTGGATTGAAGAAGTCAGGTACCCCTTCATACCCTGGGTGGATTGAAGTCAGGTACCCCCATTCACACCCCGGGTGGATTGAAGAAATCAGGTACCCCTTCACACCCTGGGTGGATTGAAGTCAGGTACCCCCATTCACACCCTGGGTGGATTGAAGAAGTCAGGTACCCCCGTTCACACCCTGGGTGGATTGAAGAAGTCAGGTACCCCCATTCACACCCTGGGTGGATTGAAGAAGTCAGGTACCCCCATTCACACCCCGGGTGGATTGAAGAAGATCAGAGTAGAGTGCCTTTCTCAAGGACGCAGCAAAGTGCCAAACACATGGCCTCGAACCCAGGTAGGTCACTGGCGAACGCCGGATCAGAAGTCAGTTTTTGGGGGATACAAAGTGTTAGTAAGTGTTGGTATAGACCCAGGTTTATTATTTTGCGCATAGTTTTGGCACAGATTCTTCTTGCGATGGCACAGATCCAGATCTCCTATGACTGCATAGGGGTCGGCCTGGAAGACGAGAGGAGCCCGGAGATGCATTACTTCCTGGCGTTCACCACCTTCCCCACGGGGGCTGTTGTAAACTACACTGTCGTCTTCCTCAGCGGTTAGTGTGGCGGATATGATGATAATGATGACAGTTACAGTTTGTATTTGTATTTGTATTTGTATTTCTTTTTATCACAACAGATTTCTCTGTGTGAAATTCGGGCTGCTCTCCCCCACAGGGAGAGCGCGTCGCTACACTACATCGCCCCCCCCATTTTGTTGTCGTTGTTTTTTTTCCTGCGTGCAGTTTTATTTTGTTTTTCCTATGGAAGTGGATTTTTCTACAGAATCTTGCCAGGAACAACCCTTTTGTTGCCGTGGGTTCAACATACTATGGACTACCAACATACGATGGACTGCCAACATACGATGGACTACCAACATACGATGGACTACCAACATACGATGGACTACCAACATACGATGGACTACCAACATACGATGGACTACCAACACACGATGGACTACCAACTAACATACGATGGACTACCAACATACGATGGACTACCAACTAACATACGATGGACTACCAACATACGATGGACTACCAACATACGATGGACTACCAACATACATACGATGGACTACCAACATACGATGGACTACCAACTAACATACGATGGACTACCAACATACGATGGACTACCAACATACATACGATGGACTACCAACATACGATGGACTACCAACCAACATACGATGGACTACCAACATACGATGGACTACCAACATACGATGGACTACCAATATATGATGGACTACCAACATACGATGGACTACCAACATACGATGGACTACCAACATATGATGGACTACCAACACACGATGGACTACCAACATACAATGGACTACCAACATACATACGATGGACTACCAACATACGATGGACTACCAACTAACATACGATGGACTACCAACATACGATGGACTACCGATGGACTACCAACATACGATGGACTACCAACATACGATGGACTACCAACATACGATGGACTACCGATGAACTACCAACATACGATGGACTACCAACATACGATGGACTACCAACATGGACTACCAACATACGATGGACTACCAACATATAAATCTGTATTATATGTTATGATGATGTTAATGATACATTTATATAGCACGTTTAAACCTCTCAAAGCACACAAAAAACATGTGCTCATTTTAATTTGAATAAAGGCAGGCCATTCCACGTCTATTTTCTTACAAATCCACATCTGTTTCTGCTGCGCATGTTAATAATGATAATGGTAATAATGATAACAGTACATTTATATAGCCCTTGCAAAGCCATCTCTCAAATCAAACATAAACGCGTACTTATTTCAACTTGAATTAAGGTACACCATTCCATGTCGGTTTTCTTACGAATCCACATCTGCTGCATGTGTTTGTACATGTCTGTTATCAGTGTGTATTCTAGTGTGCTTTGTGTTTGGCTTACAAGGTATTGAAAAACTCTTGGAGAGGTTTGAAAGCACAAATGAGGCAAAAACGACACTGAAAGACAGCTTCAGGAAAGCATGGCGCCAATGTCTGGACATCGAGACGGAAGACGAAAAGGACGGCATCCATGAGCTGGACAGAGCGGCACAAGTCACAATCTTCAGACTGCGAACGGGACACTGTCAGCTCCTCTCCCACCTCTTCCGTCTGAAGATATCAAATACTGACCAGTGCCCTTGTCAGTGGCACAGGCCCACAGACCCCCCTCCCATATCCTGCAGTCCTGCCCCACCTTCAATGCTCTGAGATGCCAGGCATGGCCCAGCCCTGTGGAGGAACTCCAGGAGAAACTGTGGGGACCGGTGGGGTTCCTGTGACGGACCACGGATTTCGCTGTCTTGACCGGACTGAAAATCAGTAACGTGGCCAGGGAACGTGGAAGAAGAAGAAGAAGAAGAAAGCACAAATAATTTATGACGGGCGCAATAGCCAGGTGGTTAAAGTGTTGGACTGTCAGTCTGAGGGTCCCGGGTTCGAATCACAGTGACGGTGCCTGGTGGGTAAAGGGTGGAGATTTTTACGATCTCCCAGGTCAACATATGTGCAGACCTGCTAGTGCCTGAACCTCCTTCATGTGTATATGCAAGCAGAAGATCAAATACGCATGTTAAAGATCCTGTAATCCATGTCAGCGTTCGGTGGGTTATGGAAACAAGAACATACCCAGCATGCACACCCCCGAAAACGGAGTATGGCTGCCTACATGGCGGGGTAAAAACGGTCATACACGTAAAAGCCCACTCGTGTGCATACGAGTGAACGTGGGAGTTGCAGCCCACGAATGCAGAAGAAGAAGAAGAAGACAAATAATTTATAAACATCATTATTATTAGTAGTAGTAGAATTGTTGTTGTTGTACTGCTGTTATCATTATCATTGCAACATTACAGACTGTTAGGCCATGACTTGTACCTTGTACCAGAGTGGATGGAGTTCAATTACCTACATGGCAGGGTAAAAATTGTCGTACTTTATTAAAATAAACCCACTCATCCGTACGCGTGAATACAGGAGTTGCAGGGAATAAATGCTGGAGAGAAAGAAAAATATGACGTTTTATTCCACAGTATAATGGAGGAGGAGGCTGAAAAGCAAGTGTGATCCTTAGCTTGTTGCCGTTTGTCTTGTGCTGAAGAAACATGCTATCACCAACAACCATCCACCTCAAGATCTAGTCATCAGCCCCATCCACATGAAATATGCAGCTTCTGTTCAAACGTGTGTGTGTGTGTGTGTGTGTGTGTGTGTGTGCATGTGTGTGTGTGTGTGTGTGTGTGTGTGTGAGATGCCAGTTGTTACGATTTCGCCATATTTTGTTTCGCTTGATGGCGGTTTGATCCGACATTACACCAATGTCAAAATTGTCCTGACGAGTTCATGTTCGACTGCATAGCTTGATCACATGCTTTTCCTGTTGTAACATTACCCAGACGCTCTAGACCTATCGATCACAAGGCCAGGGCCGTCACTGCTAACCTTGGTCTCGTGTGATGATGTTCAGCTAATCACATGTGTGTTTACATTGAAACGGCTTTGAGTTGACCAGTCAGCTTAATCGTTTGCCCTAACAAGAGAGAACGTGGCTAAATCAAGTTGTGTCTCAGTCAAACAGCGTCTGTGCCCGGTGGATTAACTCTCTCCATACGAACAGCGAAAGAGACGACGTTAACAGCGTTTCACCCCAATTACCATCATCAAAATATTACAAGCGGAAGGCTCTTACACTGAAGGGGTGAATGTTGACAAAGAATACCACAATTCTGACGACGGAAGCTAAAGGTTGGGTCATTGAGACACCCACTGGACATCCGAGGGGTCTGTGTAGAGGAGAAGAGAGGACTGGCCGTACTGAGGGAGTTAACCTGTGGAGTGCAAGGAAGGAACAAGTGGCTGGAAACAGAGAAAGTCAGCCATGGATTGCGATAGTGAGAAACAAGACCAACAAAGACCAGGGAAGCGACACAGTGCCACAGATGTGTCAGCTGTAAAGAAGCAGTGATGGGAACAGAAGTTTCGCCAAGCGTACACTGAAAAATATCTGTGCATCATGCCCTCTTCTTCTTCTTCTGCGTTCACTCATACATGCACATGAGTGGGCTTTTACGTGTATGACCATTTTTACCCCGCCATGTAGGCAGCCATACTCCGTTTTCCGGGGGTGTGCATGCTGGGTATGTTCTTGTTTCCATAACCCACCGAACGCTGACATGGATTACAGGATCTTTAACGTGCGTATTTGATCTTCTGCTTGCATGTAGCCTACACACGAAGGGGGTTCAGGCACTAGCAGGTCTGCACATATGTTGACCTGGGAGATCCGTAAAAATCTCCACCCTTTACCCACCAGGCGCCGTCACCGTGATTTGAACCCGGGACCCTCAGATTGACAGTCCAACGCTTTAACCACTCGGCTATTGTGCCTGTCCATCATGCCCTCCATTTTGGGGAACTCGCATGCTCGTCATATTGACTGTGTGCGAGTTTGACATTTCTATCAGCCACAGGGGGACTGACGATATCAACAGAAGTGCCAGGCATATTAGGCCCAAGTGTTTGTATGCCTTGTAGATGAAATGTACGTTTTGCTGATGTGGTTGGGAGTCTGTGTGTTCCTACCAAATTTTCCTGATTGTTCCTACAAACACTGGACGGGGGTTTGCGTCTCTGTTCTGCAGATGCATCAAGAGGGTCCATGCAGCTTGTGGCAGCCGCCTGGCTTTCAACACGGCGCATTCACGTCATCTTTGTTCCTGTTCAGACTGCGACAGATTATGTTGTGGAGGCCAAGGGTGAACAGTTCAACCATTCAGACGTGGTGAGAGACTCTTTTTGCGTTTCTGCCTGTATGGTTCCTCTCTGGTTTGTTGTGGAGGACAAAGGTGAACAGTTGTATAATTCAGATGTGGTAAGAGACTCTTGCGTTTCTGCTTATATTATCCCTTTCTGGAAACTACAGGGTTACAAAAAAAAAAGTTGCCATTCTGCAGTGTGATTTGCCTATATGGCCATTTAAAAAACAACAACTTTTTGTGTGGCTTTGAAGCATTTTTGATTCTGTTTTACAATTTTTTTTTTTTTTTTTTTTTTTTGTAATATGGGGATGATAAATTAAGTGGAATGGCTGTCTTTCACTGCACAGCCTAGTCTTATTTGCCTTAAGGAGTTTGGTTAACTCTTTTGCTGCCATAGGCAGTTTTAGTTGACCAGACAGTTCACCGCCTTAGTCGCCAGTAAGATGTCATGTTAACTCCTTAACCTCCATAGGCAACTTTTGTTGGACTAGACAGAGCACCGCCATAGTTTTTGTCAACATCGGGGGGTCATATGATAAGACCATTTTTCACATCGTAACAAAGGTTGACAGCAGCGGCCAGTTTCCCACCAACAGAACAGTGACTGACCTTTGCTCCCTGACCCAGTCTGAAGTGAACAAGTTCATTGCGTTGTTTTGACATGAACCGAAGCCTGTGACTAAAGAAGTAGTGCATACAATATTCGATTATTAATTTTTTTTTTTTTTTTGGTCCTAATCCCGCTTCCCCCATCCCGCCTCTCACACACACCCTTCCAATCTTATATTTTTTTCTTTCTCCAATCTCTTGACACTCACCCTCTCCATTTTAGATTTTGTACTTTATCTTTTCCACATTCTGTTCTCTCTCTCTCTGTGTCTGTCTGTCTCTCTCTTCCTTTCTTAGTCCCCTCCCCCTTGCCCCCACCCCACGCCCCCCCCTCCCTTCCACCTCAACCGCCCCCCCTTTTCATTCGAATATACAGAAATGTCGATTTCTAATTAATAATAACAATCATCATTATGATAGAAATGATAATAATCCAAATGATAATAATAATAATAATATCATTTATTTTCAGTCTAATATCATCATCTTAGATGAACAGACTGTAAATAAATAAACTAAGTGACTGAGAGCATCATATTTAAAATATCTGACGCTGGGGGAGGTGTTTTTCACACAGAAACTTGGTAGGGAAAGAGTTAAAAGGACCATTTATCACATTAAAAGGACCATTTATCACATTGTAACAAAGTTGTTTTTCACACAGAAACTTGGTAGGGAAAGAGTTAAAAGGACCATTTATCACATTAAAAGGACCATTTATCACATTGTAACAAAGCTTGACAGCTGCAGCCAGCAGTTTCCATGGGCAACAGAACAATGACTGACCTTGGTCGCCCCCCCCCCCCCCCCCCCCCCCAACCCCCCTCCCCATTTTGCCTCCAGACCAAGTTTGAAGTGAACAAGTCCATTATGTTGTTGTGTGACATGAATCTAACCGTGTGTGTGTGTGTGTGTGTGTGTGTGACTAAGAGCGTTGTGTCTAAAATATCTGGCCACCATGGATTATTTTTTCACTCAGAAACTTGTTGATGAAAGAGTTAAGATGGTAAGCCATCAACCGTGTTGTGCTGACAGGTTTTTGGACTCACTTGTGTAAACAGAGTGAGTCTATGTTTTAACCCGGTGTTCGGTTGTCTGTGTGTGTGTGTGTGTGTGTGTGTGTCCGTGGTAAACTTTAACATTGACATTTTCTCTGCAACTACTTTGTCGGTTGACACCAAATTTGGCATAAAAATAGGAAAAATTCAGTTCTTTCCAGTCATCTTGTTTAAAACAATATTGCACCTCTGGGATGGGCACAAAAAAAGAAAAAGAATGAAGCCTAATTATATGCAAACTGCATTCACTGTTATATTTATATTTTTTGTATTCTCTAAACTTGGCACTTTGACCTCTTATTCTGACACAACAACAAGAGGAGTCATTATTATCATTTTTTGTTCAAACAGGAACTTCTTTTGCTAAGCATGGAATTTTTATTTATTTTGCAAACGTTTTGGTGCAGAGGGGGTAAAAAAAGGGAAATTACTCTGTAATTAATGCTAGGGGACTTAATATATCACAAGTGAGTCTTGAAGGCCTTGCCTCTCTTGTTGTTTTTGTTTTTGTTTCCCATATGTGACAGGGTTTTGAGTTTGAACATGGTTTCATGTTTTATTTAGTTAAGCAAATCTGGCTTATGTGGTCAGCTGGACTGTAGTAGTAGTAGTAATAATAATAATGGACACTTATATAGCACACTATCCAGAAATCTGCTCTAGGTGCTTTACAAAAACGCTTTTGTTAACATAATACCTATGTTACATACACACACCAAAATGTGACTACACACACACACACACGCTGCATACATTTAACATACATGTGTATCTAACAGCTACCCTAACACATACGCACACATAGGCAGGCACAAACTTACATAAACACACGCACACACAATACACATTCATATACATGCATGTAGTTATGTACACACACATATGCATACACGCATAGTCAAGCACAGCTAACGCAAAGGAAGTGGACCTGCCACAATTGAACTTATTGCTGAGGGAAAAGGTGAGTTTTGAGACGAGATTTAAAAGATGCGAGGGAATCAGAATGACGGAGGTTATCAGGGAGTAGTGGTAGTAGTAATGGGACTGGCAAGTCATCTGCCTAGACCTCTCGGCCTTTTTCATGTCCCCGTCGAATCTTCATCTTCACTTCTTCCATTTTATTTTATTTATTTATTTTCTTCTATTGTCTCTTGTTGTTGGGTGGGGTACTCAAGTACTCTTCTACAAGAAACTTTGTTTTCATTTTTCATAATCAGAAATTTTTTTTCTTTTAAGATGATGTTGGTGTCAAGGAGATTTTTCAACGTGTTTGTATTTTGTGCAAGTTTAACTTGGGTTGGTAGTGCATTCCATATTTGTGTAAATTCGGTTAGCCAATGAATTTTTTTTTTCTAAGGTTGGTGTTGCAGTGGTCTAAACAAATTTTCTTGACTGCGTTCCTTGTACCATCATGATCCGACATTCTAAATGTTAACTCACTCGGGATAACAAGTTTTCTCCCTTGCTTTTCCCCACAGACGGCCCATTTGTAAGGGTTTGGGAAAAAAATACAAAAAATACAAAATACAGAGTAAGAAAATGAAACTTCTAGAACCGGTTTATTATGTGTTGAGCTATTACACATAAAAAAAAAAGAATCACATTTCTCATCTTATTTTTACAGTTTTGCCATATGTAGAAAATACTGCCAATTTTTCACCCCGAATCACCATACCCATGCTTGCTTTCTGCATTAAATTCGCTTTCTTCTTCGTCATCATCCACCTCTTCAATGTCGGACCCTTCAGTTTGTAGCATTTCAAGTACTTCGGCAACCCTAAAATGTCGCCGTCGCTGCCTTGTTCGCTTCACAACATTTTGAGAAGAGCCCGCTTTGCTAACAGGCTGGCACGCGAGCAGACGACCGGTCAGTGACTTTGTCAGCGTGTGTGCAAGACGGGCCACACATGGCAGGCTGACCAATCATACCATTCGATTGTGGAGTGACCCAGAATAGCGCACTCTGCTTGGCTAATCACAAAATCACGTGTACAGCGCGTGATGGATTTTTATTTCTTGAAAATGCTATTCCATTCCGTCGTCGGAAACCGAATACATTTTATGTAGGAATGCTCATGCATTCCTTCATCCGGAGAGAGTTAAAAGTGAGAGGAAAAGGCATGCATGTTATCTGGTTATCCACTGTTTGATTTTTTTCGTTGGTGTGCAGGTGTCATCGTCTTCACCATCTGTCGTGGTGAGAAACATCCCTCCAGAAACCAGCGTCGTCACTGTGAGTTTCTTTTTTAACAACATTTACTTCCTAGAATTTTTTGGGATTTAATAATGATAATGATGATATTGATACTAAATGCTTACACCTCTCAGACGGGGTGCTTGTAGCATTTAGAAAATAATACATTAAAAATAGAAGATTTTTTTAAGACATGTGTATATTGCTTTGTCTCTGTCTCTGTCTCTGTCTCTCTCTCTTGAACTGAACTGAACGTGGAAGTTGCAGCAGCCCACGAAGGAGGAAGAGGAAGAGGATTCAGACAGTGGAAGATTTTGGCATGCCTCCTGTCTTTACCCACGTTGGCAGTTTTCAGTCTCAGGGGGGTGGGGGGGTGGGGAGGGGGGGGTGTGTGTCGCTGCGTTCGGACAAATTCATATACGCTACACTACATCTAACTGGGTATATGCCTGACCAGCAGCATAACCCAGTGCACTTGGTTAAAGCCTTGAGTGCATGATTAACAAATAGTAAAGAGTGGTAACTCTCTCCATTACACAAGGTACACAACTTCAAGTCAGTGATGCTTACGCTACCGATTCAGCTAGCACACAGGTAAATAAAAGGTACACTGGAACAAACACAGACACTTCCTCAAAAAGGAAGTGCCGGGCCTGTCCTTATACCAATCATTTGACATGTGCACACAGCAGCAAAGACAGAAGAAATGTGCAAACACAGATTAGCTTTTTATTCAAGACTGGCATAGCCTCTTTAATCCTGAATAAGCCACACAGAACACATGGACAATACAGAACAAATACATGGTTGCCTCGGTAGTTTATCCACTGGAAATTATATAAATAATGAGGCCAGGAGATGATAATTATATCGTCTCCTGGCCTCATTATTTGTATAATTTCTTGAGTGCGTGCTTTTATATATTTGTGTACCTATCAAGAGTGGATTTCTTCTACAGAATTTTGCCAGAGGAGGACAACTCTCTCGTTGCCACAGGTTCTTTTTCAGTGTGAAACTCCGCATCTTCAACTCCAATGTGAAGTCAATTCTGCTGTACGGATGCGAGACATGGCGGACAACACAGACGATGCAGCAGAAGATTCAGACATTCTTCAACACCTGTCTGAGGCGCATCTACAAGATCCGGTAGCAGGAGAAGATCCGAAACAAAGATCTGTGGGAGTGAGTGGGACAGGAACCAGTGGCCAAGCAGATACTGCGGAGGAAGTGTGGCTGGATCGGACACACCCTCAGGAAGCCAGTGTCCTGCATCACACGCCAAGCCCTGACCTGGAACCCGCAGGGAAAGAGGAAGAGAGGCCGGCCTTGCAACAGCTGGAGGCGAGATACTGAGGCAGAGCTGAAGCAGTCAAGGGACCAACCGGACTGGATTGGCCAGAACAGCCCAGAACAGAGTGCGATGGCGAGGGGTCGTCGATGGCCTATGCTCCACCAGGAGCGATGGGCAAAATGAATGAAAGTGCGTGTTGCACCACGGGACCTCGGTTTATCATCTCATCCGAATCACTAGATGCTCACTTTGATTTTCCAGTAAAACTTGGGAGAAAAGGGTGAGAGCAAAGATTCGAACCCGCACCCTCATGTAACTGTCTGTCTATTACTGGCAGCTGAGCGTCTTAACCATTCTGCCACCTTCTTCATCCCTTGTGCAGGTGGCAGTGAGGCCCCGCTGTGGGTCAGGGCCATGCTCACCCATCCAGGTCACACTGCATGACAAGACTCAGCTGACCCGCCTGCCTGTAGAGAGGTGGCCTGGCGTTTCCTCTGTCCATCCTGGTATAGTGAACAAGCTGAGTGTTACAAATGTATTCGCTTGTGTGTGTGTGTGTTGGTGTGGGTGTGTGTGTCGGTGTGTGTGTGTGTGTGTGTGTGTGTGTGTCACACTGCATGACAAGACTCAGCTGACCCGCCTGCCTGTAGAGAGGTGGCCTGGCATTTCCTCTGTCCATCCTGGTATAGTGAACAAGCTGAGTGTTACGAATGTATTGGTGTGTGGGTGTGTGTGTGGGTGTGGGTGTGTGTGTGTGTATGTGTGTGAGTGTGGGTATATGTGTGTGTGTGTGTGTGTGTGTGTATGTGTGTGTGTGTGTGTGTGTGTGTGTATGTGTGTGTGTGAGTGTGTGTGAGTATGTGAGTGTGTGTGTGAGTGTGTGTGAGTATGTGAGTGTGCGTGTGTGAGTGAGTGTGTGCGTGCGTGTATGGTGTGTGTGTGTGTGTATGTGCGTGCGTGCGTGTGTGCATGTGTGTGTGTGTGTGTCTCTGTGTCCCTGTGTGTGTGTGTGTATGCGTGCGTGCGTGCGTGCGTGTGTGCATGTGTGTGTGTGTCTCTCTCTGTCCCTCTGTGTGTGTGTGTGTGTGTGTGTGTGTGTGTGTGTGTGTGTGACACTGCATGACAAGACTCAGCTGACCCGCCTGCCTGTAGAGAGGTGGCCTGGCGTTTCCTCTGTCCATCCTGGTATAGTGAACAAGCTGAGTGTTACGAATGTATTGGTGTGTGTGTGTGTGTGTGTGTGTGTGTGAGTGTGTGTGTGTGTCCCTGTGTGTGTGTGTGAGTGTGTGTGTGTGTCCCTGTGTGTGTGTGTGTGTGTGTGTGTGTGTGTGTGTGTGTGTGTGTGTGTC
>NC_134900.1:30332369-30349869 GCF_041734735.1 Babylonia areolata
GGGCACCTGTCAATGGGAATATTTATCATCAGGAAGGTGTTCCACCTCTAGTGAATGCCCATGACAGTTGTGCTTTCTTAGTGAACTGTCCAGCTAACATGCAGCAACAGCAGAACGGTGTTCCACCCAGACCAAGTGAACAACTTGGACAGCAGGCACCGGGAGAGAGAGTTGTGAGACGAGGTGATCCCGTGGAGAATTACGACAGTGTTGACAGCAATCATGCAGGCTGAGGAAACAGCTGGTGGATAGGGGTGGATCCTGTGAGTCACGATAACGGAACATATTAACTTCCCTTCCCCCCCCCTCCCCCCAGCCTCCCCCGCCCCCTCCGGCCCCCTCAACCTCCTCCCTGAAAAATAACCTGTTTAAATGAAATAATAATGACAATGCAGGTGGACGATCACACCTTTCATACAGGAAGCCTGTGGCGTTTGAAATTGAAGTTGTACGTACAATTATAGATATACATGCATTCAAATGTGACATACCATTCACAAACATTTAACAAGCAGGTGCACACACACACACACACACACACACACACACAGAGCCAGCTGAAGGTCAAGAAGCATGCCAGTCAATAAGATGGTAAGCAAAATTGTAGATGGATTCTGTACTGTGACAGTTTCTGAATGTCTGGTTAACATACCACAATACCAGTCATTCACAAGCTGTCACACAATACAGGACACCTCATCAGGCATAGTCGTGTCAGTATCTGTTACTTTCTGAAATAGTTTCAAGTTCTTTTCATGTGCCAGGATTCTATTTCTTTGTTAAATACATCGAGCAGGTCCAAAAGTTGATTGGTTTACTGATGCAAAAAGCTGAAATATATTTCCTAAAAATGTACTGATTCCTTGAGAAAAAGAAATGTTGTCAGTAAACAGACGTTAAAACTATTAATAATGAACATAATGATTAATAGTATTCTAATATCATCATCTTAGATGAACAGACTATGAATAAATGAAAATAAACAATAGATAGTACTTACATGGAACAGACTCCCCAAATGCCAAATCATCATTCATGTAACTATGATTATTAATGTGCATGCTGTATTGATACAATGATTTCCCCCATTGTTATATTTCACAGTGCTGGGTGAAAAAAAAAAGCATTGTCTTACTTACTCGATTACCCTCAGAAAATGAAATTTATTCAAATTCAAATTCATATGATGGGCTCTAGGCACTTAACATGAAGCAAGACATGTAAAATAGTACATTATACCATACAACAACACGTGAGGACACAGAAGAGTAAAACAAATAAAGGGATCACTTTGCCTAGAAGAGATGTGCAAGAAGAAACATTTTTCATGAAAAACTGTACACCAGAACGACTGTTGACTTGGGTGTAATGGAGCTTGTAAACCACGCATTCTGGTTAGAGCCGAACTTCACAGTTTCTATACGCTTATAGTTGACTTAATAAAGTTTTTGCGCCTTATACATATTATTAGTAGTAGTAGTAGTTCTTTTCATGTTTTTTTTTTTTTTTCTCCTCAAGGCCTGACTAAGCGTGTTGGGTTACGCTGCTGGTCAGATGTGGTGTAGTGTATATGGATTTGCCCAAACACAGTGGCGCCTCCTTGAGCTACTGAAACTGAAACTGAAACTGAGCAATACAGCTGTGGATGATTAAAATCTGTTTTGACTGTTATTATGTCAGTGAGCCAAAACAGCATTGTCTGTGGAATGTGATGACTGTGATGAGGTGGGTTTTTTTAAATTTCTGATCTTGGTGTTACCCCCGGCCTTGTTTTCATTGGTTTGCAAATGTAGTGAGTTGCTTTTCTATGCATCTACTTAGAAAAAAAAACTGTATTGTGCTCGCTTATACTGTGTGCTCCAACAACGCTAGCTAGGCTGACACATTCGTCATATAGCCAACACGCACACTGACTGACCTTTGTGATCTGGTGTTATTAGGGTTGTGCCATCTTTCCTTCCCCAGCCGGAAGCGAGAGTCAACCCCAATGCGAACCAACCAAGTTGGAATACAGTACAAAAACTAAAACCGAAACTGAAACAAACAAAAATTTAGCAAGACAATCACTTATCTTGTATGCTTCCTTTGTTTGCTTTCTCTATCAATTCATCCATTCATGTTTTTGTTTGTTTCCATGCTTAGTGGTTTGTTTTGTTAAGGAATGTGTTATATATATATATATATATATATATATATATATATACTCAGTTCTGAAAATACATTGTGTTGCTGATATATGTTTTTAGCTTTGAAATATGTCTTTAAAGAATACACAATGTAATTGATTGTAAAGATTTATCTGGAATTTAATGTTGACCAAGACCTGAAAAGGTGGCATTGTGATATTGTTGTTGTTGTTCTATGTACAAGAGATGGAGTATAGAATCTGTCTTTGCACTTAATCGGTATGAATTTTTGAAATATTTCTTAAATAGTTTCTTTATGGGGTTTGGTGTTGTTGCTGTTATTTGATCTTAGTGTGATGGGTTTTTGGTTTTTTTAAGACTGGAGGAATTTGAAGATTGGTGAAGTGACTAGCAATGTTCTCCAACTAGAAATCTTCTTCTTCTTTTCCGTTACACGACCATTATCGACTTGCCGATGACTCTGTCGTGGTTCATGCATGCTGGGTATTTTTGTGTCTCCATAAACCTACCGAACACTGACATAAGTTACAGGATCTTTAACATGCGTATTTGATCTTCTGCGTGCGTATACACACGAAGGGGGTTCAAGCACTAGCAGGTCTGCACATTATGTTGACCTGGGAGATCAGAAAAATCTCCGCCCTTTACCCACCAGGCGCCGTTACCCTGATTCGAACCGGTGACCCTCAGATTGAAAGTCCAATGCTTAAACCACTCGGCTATTGCGCCCGTCCAACTTGGATGGAAGAGCCTAGTATGCTTGTAACCCGCTGCTAACTGTGGGTTTACCTTCACAAGGGTGGAAAGAAAATCTCCATCGATATTTCACTTTTTAGTTTGTTGAAAATGGCCGACAGCATGGATCATGGGGCTGAAGGATTACATCTCATGTTGTTTGTGTGTGTGTGTGCAATGTTCGTTTACTTTTGTTTTTATCTTATTGCCAGTATATACAAGGTTCACAAAAAGTTAAGGACCACGATGGAATTTGCACAATTTTCTTTTTGGGGACATAGTGAAATGATGCTTTCTTGCAGTTTTTTTTTTATATAATTTTTTATAAATGTTTTTACGGTGAAAACTTACAGCTGTTGTTTATAAACCACTGAATAGCTGTAAATCTGTGGCTAAAACTTTGATTTTTTCAACATGTTTGTCAAGTTGTTCAAGGTGCAATTCTGCCAGAAAAAAATACCAGTTGTTTGCGTGTTCAATGAGATGATCAGTGGTGGACGATATACTGTCTGCATGATTTTTAAATCATCTCTTGATGTTTTTATTTATTTTTATTTTAACATTTTATGAAAACATACCAGCTTTTTATGAAGTGTGAAGTTTTGAAATAATCTGTTGGACAGTAGAGCTTCTCATTCCAACACTTGTCTGAGCAGAGTGGTGATAATTGGTGATAATTTTGTGAAATCTGTGTGAGCAGAGTGGTGATAATTGGTGATAATTTTGTGAAATCCGTGTGAGCAGAATGGTGTTGATTGGTGGTAAGTTTGTGAAATCTGTGTGAGCAGAATGGTGTTGATTGGTGATAAGTTTGTGAAATCTGTGTGAGCAGAGTGGTGATAATTGGTGATAATTTTGTGAAATCTGTGTGAGCAGAATGGTGGTGATTGGTGATACTTTTGTGAGATCTGTGTGAGCAGAATGGTGGTGATTGGTGATAATTTTGTGAGATCTGTGTGAGCAGAGTGGTGGTGATTGGTGATAATTTTGTGAAATCTGTGTGAGCAGAGTGGTGGTGATTGGTGATAATTTTGTGAGATCTGTGTGAGCAGAATAGTGGTGATTGGTGATAAGTTTGTGAAATCTGTGTGAGCAGAATAGTGGTGATTGGTGATAAGTTTGTGAAATCTGTGTGAGCAGAATAGTGGTGATAATTGGTGATAAGTTTGTGAAATCTGTGTGAGCAGAGTGGTGATAATTGGTGATAATTTTGTGAAATCTGTGTGAGCAGAATGGTGGTGATTGGTGATAATTTTGTGAAATCCGTGTGAGCAGAGTGGTGATAATTGGTGATAATTTTGTGAAATCCGTGTGAGCAGAATGGTGTTGATTGGTGATAAGTTTGTGAAATCACCCTCAAGTACTTTTTTTTTTTTCAACAGTCAGTTAACCTTTGGGTGGTGATGACTGGTGATAATGTTATTATTTTAGCCCTACAAGTACTTTAAAATATGTTTCATGGCATGTTAGTTGTTGAAAGTGATGATAATTGATGATAATGTTATGACGTACCCCTACAAATACTTTTTTTTTATGGCATGTTAGTTGTTGATAGTGAGGATTATTGATGATAATGTCATGAAGTAGCCCTACAAGTTGTTACGACCGGTGGTAATGTTATGATGTAGCCCTCAAGTATCTGTTTAAAATATTTTTTTCAGATGCAGGTTAATCATTGAGAATGGTGATAATGAGTCATGAAATTATATTTTGACTATCAAAGTACACATTGAAGTAGCTGCTCATTTTGACTCTCAGTTGTTCAAGATACGCTCAAAGATAAAACCTACATGCTGTAAACATTCCCCATCCCCACCCCCTGACCCCCACCCACCGATATTTCTAATGAAATAAAACTTGGTAAAGGGAACAAGAATCTCTCCAAAAAAAAAAAATTACAACAGATCTGGGAAAAGTTCTGGTTTTGCTTTCCTGTCAAGCAGCAGCTGAAACAGTGAATCGATGGATGACATCTTATATCAGTTCAAATGCTTGACCAGGAGTCCGTTGCATTACTTTGACAGAAGAGCCTAGTATGCTCGTAACCCGCTGCTAACTGTGTGTAGTATGGAACTGACCAGTGGCGTTGTTTGGTCAACGTAGGCATTTAGTCACGTGTAACTGTCAAAAAGTTAGAACCAAGCAATGCAGCTGGCACCAGATGTATGGCTTGAGAGTGTTGTGTATTTTTGGGGGGATCGCCCTGTGATTATTTATGTGAAACACGTACAAGATGACAGAGCCCCACTGTGTGCTGTCAGTGGCTTCGAACCTTGGTAAGTAGGTAGCCCCCCCATAGGGGATCCCATGGCTCTCTCAACAAAGACAGAGTCCCCCCCCCACCCCCTACCCCCTTCTGGAAATTCTGGTCTGGAAATTTCCACTTTGCTTCCGTCACTCTTTTTGATAAGAAAAGATAAGATAAGAATAACTTTATTATCTCCAACTGGAGAAATTTGGTCAGGTGCATTATCACAACATAGACAAGTAAACAACATGGGGACCATAACTGTAAAAGTCAACAACAGCTTTTACGAATATTACGAAGATACAAATGTAAAAAAATATCTTATACACCGTTTCATACATACATCCACACACTGCAGGTAATAACTAGTATTCTTAATGTAAAAACAGAAAGAATTAAGAAACATTATTTGAATATAATTATAAACATAGCCTACTATACTGCACATTGATTAAAATAGACAGATAAGATAAGAATAAAGATACGTTACGGAAAACCGCAACCAGATAATCAGCACACACCCGTACCCACCCACCCCCCACCCACCCCACACAGGCGGATTACTTGACTTGTTTTCGGCCTTTTTTTTTTCCTTTTGTTATCTTTTCTTATTGTAGTCTCTTCTTCTTGTCTTACTTTCTGCCTTGCTGGTCCATTTATTTGTTGTTGTTTTTTCACTAGAAAGTCTTGAATTTTTTTTCTGGACTCAATGATTGGGCATCCTTGTTGAACCCTGCACCTGAGCATTGCCAGGGTGTCGAAATTTGTTTCATTGAAAACGGTTTCCACGTTCCAAATGTGCATCAACAACAAGGAAAGGTAACTAAATTCTACAGTTTTCTGGCTGTATCCACACATGTCAGTATGGAGGACCCCCCTCACCCCCATCCCCCAGACAAATTCAGTTTATTTTCTGTGTTTTTCTGCATCAGTGTAACGGGGAAACCTGCTGAGGCTGTACACTCCCTAGGGTTGTATGGGTTAACTCTCTCCATATGAACGGCGAAAGAGACGACGTTAACAGCGTTTCACCCCAATCACCATCATCAAAATATTACAAGCGGAAGGCTCTTATACTGAAGACGTGAATGTTGACAAAGAATACCACAATTCTGACGACGGAAGCTAAAGGTTGGGTCATTCAGACACCCACTGGACATCCGAGGGGTCTGTGTAGAGGAGAAGAGAGGACTGGCCGTACTGAGTGAGTTAATGTGTTGCTGTTCCTTTTTTTGTTTTTGTTTTTCGCTCCAAAGACCTGTGAGGTGACTGTTGGCAATTTAGGGATTTGTATATCGGTTATTGTATACTGTTGTATTTGTCATGTATAATTATGTTTATGTTCAGATGGGTTTTTTTTAATCGTCTGTTGAAAAATTGATGGCATGATCAATGTCAGAGGAATGTCCTGCGTTTTTGTGACTGAATATGACTTTACTTTTGCCTAATTTTCTTTTCCATTTTTTTTTCTCAGGCCTGATTGGATAGATATTTTGCAGTTTTAAACCCTGATATGGCCCTGTGTGGTCAGCTGGGCAAAAATCAACTAAGATAGGTAAGTAAATTGTAGGAAAAGGGGCAACAGGACAGGCTGTATTATTACGGACTAAATATTGCCCAAATATCATTTGTTTCAGTGATATGACAGTTTTTGATATATAATTTTTTGACTGTTATTTGATGAAGCATTACCTGCTTGAAAGTGTGTCATCACAAGTCACTTGGAACATCGATATTTTTGACTTTTTTTACATTCAGTATCAGTTGTTTCTCTTGATAAATGAACAAATCCTCTTTTACGAAGCCTATTAACTCACTCTGGACGATGGAACGCTATAGAGTTCCTGACGCAAGGTAGCATTCTGGACGATGGAACGCTACAGCAGTTTCGACAATTAAGAATTTTTCCACATTTTCCTTACGGGGTACCATAACAATCTCAGCTACACCGGGCATTGTGAACATGTCAAGGATCGAATGGAAAGTTTCTTCATGAGATTCCGTAACAACACACTCCACAGCAAGCGAGCGAGTTCAGGACCCCGCACGACAAGATAATCTGTACACATATCGAAAATGGCGTTGCAGGTGATACCCTCCTTCGACCTGATTTCCCCCAACTCACCGCTCACCCCACCCCCCTCCCACCTTTTGAACGATAACATTCAAATGTGAAAATTGATACTTTAACTCACTCTGTACGGCCAGTCCTCTCTTCTCCTCTACACAGACTCCTCGGATGTCCAGTGGGTGTCTGAATGACCCAGCCTTTAGCTTCCGTCGTCAGAATTGTGGTATTCTTTGTCAACATTCACCTCTTCAGTGTAAGAGCCTTCCGCTTGCAATATTTTGATGATAGTAATTGGGGTGAAACGCTGTTAACGTCGTCTCTTTCGCCGTTCGTATGGAGAGAGTTAAACAAAATGTCTGCAACCACCTGAATGTGTGACGGGACATTGAACAAAACTCCACTCCACAGGTTGTGTCACAGCTGTGGTATGGCTGGCATCTTCTTCTTTCGGCAGTGCTTTTGTGTGCCAGTATGATGTGTAATTATCACTCCAACTCTGAGCCATTCAGTTGACTTTTGTGTATCACAGTTGATCTCAAGTGGGAACTGTGATCAGGTGGTCTTGCCATTATGCATTTTTATGTGAAAGGCACCGAAAACTACATTTTTGCTCAAAAAGATTTAACTTGTGAATTATGTTTTATACATCAGTTGTTGTTTTTTTAATGCAGCTTGTAATCTGCATGTGTGAGGAATATGCAACTCATTGTATAAAAAAAATCAGATTGGTGAATATATATATATTTTTTAATTTCTGTACCTTTTTCTGTGTGTTTTCATACAGCCTTATTGGTCAGACACTATAGCTGCGGTCATATGGTTTGAACGATGTTTTATTTGAAAATGTCACAATACAAATACAATGAATTCAAGAGGACTGCAAGAAAGTCTTATATCATGTCCTGTGGTAATGTACAGTTATATACATATGCTCTATCATAATGTACAGTTATATACATACGTCCTGTTGTAATGTACAGTTATATACATATACTCTATCATAATGTACAGTTATATACATATGTCCTGTCGTAATGTACAGTTATATACATATGTCCTGTCGTAATGTACAGTTATATACGTACGTCTTGTTGTAATGTACAGTTATTTGTGTTTGTATTTCATTTTATCACAACAGAGTTCTCTGTTGTGAAATTCGGGCTGCTCTCCCCAGGGAGAGCGTGTCACTACACTACAGCACCACCCATTTAAAAAAAAAAATTTCCTGCGTGTAGATTTGTTTGTTTTTCCTATATACATATTGCCAGTGGTCCCTTTTCTGTTGGCCAGTTAGGGGGAATTTTTATTTTATTTTATCTTGGTGTGAGAACCCCATGAAGGCTTGTTGAAACCAGTGACTGGGAAACCATGCAGCATTGCCTTTGGCTTTCAGAGAGTTTTTCCTGGTTATGGGCTGATGGCATGAGCACCTGTTAGCTCGCTATTAACTGAGCGCTTTATTCAGCGTGGAAATTGCATTGCTGTTATTTGATCATGTAGCTGGTTTACTTCGTTTTGTTTTGTTTTAGTTTCATCAACATTTTTTTATCTGTTCATTGAATATATCAGTTATTGTTGTTGTTTTTTTAGATGAGGAAGTGGTGCAGCTTGGATTCATAGAATGTGCTGTGGGAGCTTGTGCATTGTGTTCATATTTCTTCATGAATTGGTGTTGTTGTTTTTGTTTTTTATTGAATAAATCAAAATTTGGTTTGTCTTCTTGGGATGAAGTGCCTTTTATTTATTTTTTTTCTTAAATGTTGCCTTTTTGTCAGCAAACTTGTTAACCAATTTTTCTTACGGAGATGATGAATTATTATTGTAATAATTTCCTATTGGTTGTTTTGCATGGTTGACTTTCTGATGCCTTAACCCCTTCATTGCTGACTGTATGGAATGAGATCAGTGTAGCATGACAATTAACAGTAGTTGTGGTTTTTTTCCATCACTCAGTGACAGCTTTATCATCTTAAGTTGGTGATTTTTTTTTTTGTTGTATATTTTCATGAGCTTTTGACACAGTCAAACTCCAGTTTGATGAGTTTGATGTATTTGAATTAATGAGTTTGACATAATCAGAATTCCAGTTTGATTCATTTGGCAGCATAAAATACTACATTGTAAGCGTGGGGTGATTATTTGGGCTTGGCAAGTATGAATGAAGGCTGAATGATGATTTTGGCATATTGATTTATGTAAGCTTACACAGTTGGTGCCAGCATGCAAAGTGAGAGCTGTATGATCAATGGTTTCTCCACTCCAGTGGGAATTCGTTTACAACTTAAGTCTTTAGTGAAGGACTGTGACTCTCAAACTAGGATGCAAGATTGCACTGGCTTTTAAGTGCTGCAGCCTTGGGAGCTTTTAGGTTGGACCATACCAGCCTTGACTGTCCTAAAACTAGAGAGAGTGGGGATGTAACTTGGGCAAGACACTCTCCACAACAATCAACTTCTAGCCCAGACAGCTGGGACAGAAGTTGCCTCCTCTGCTGTTCTGTTGGTCATAGTCGAACATGACTGACAATGATGCAGATGCAGAATTACAAACCTTTGACTCATTTCACCTCTAGGAGACTTCCTTACCACCCTGGTGCACAGTCTCAGTGGAAATGCTTGGGAGTCTATACCCTTCCCTGATGAACGGCAGACTAAAAAAAAACTTGTTCAAAGCTACCACCTATGCATGTGTGTGTGTGTGTGTGTGTGTGAACGTGTGTCTGCATGTTTTACATTTATTTGCTTATTTATCATCTTTGTGTGTGTGTTTGTGTGTGTGTGTGTGTGTGTGTGTGTGCGTGCCTAGAGTTGACTTAGCAGTAGTAGTAGTATTTTTATGTATTTATCTATTATTTTATTTATTTATTTTATTTTTATGATTTTTTAAAATAAATTTGTTTATTTTTATTTATTATTATTATTTACTTTTTTTGTTCTTTTTTACTTTATTTATTTTATGTTATCTCATTTTCTTTTTTCCTTTTTTTTCTCAAGGCCTGACAAAACGCGTTGGGGTACGCTGCTGGTCAGGCATCTGCTTGGAAGATGTGGTGTAGCGTATATGGATTTGACTGAATGCAGTGACGCCTCCTTGAGCTACTGATACTGATACCACCTCAGTCTGCAATGAGGATCAGTAAACAGTTTCAAAGATATGAACATTCATTTGGGTTCTTCTTCTTCTTCTGCGTTCGTGGGCTGTATCTCCCACGTTCACTCGTATGCACATGAGTGGGCTTTTATGTGTATGACCGTTTTTACCCCGCCATGTAGGCAGCCATACTCCATTTTCGGGGGTGTGCATGCTGGGTATGTTCTTGTTTCCATAACCCACCGAACGCTGACATGGATTACAGGATCTTTAACGTGCGTATTTGATCTTCTGCTTGCATATACACACGAAGGGGGTTCAGGCACTAGCAGGTCTGCACATATGTTGACATGGGAGATCGTAAAAATCTCCACCCTTTACCCACCAGGTGCCATCACCGTGATTCGAACCCGGGACCCTCAGATTGACAGTCCAACGCTTTAACCACTCGGCTATTGCACCCGTCCATTCATTTGGGTTGTTGGATTCCAGTCTCACCCCTTTCTTCCATGTTTGACTGGGAAAAATCAAACTGAGTAATCTAGTTATTGGATGAAACGAAAAACTGGGGTCCTGTATTCACATGCACTTGGCACACTTGGAAATAGAACCCATGACAATGTAAGTGTTGTCCTCTGGTAAAATGGTGTGGAAGAAATCCACTCTGATTGGTACCCAATAATATATGCATGCCTGACAAGGGCATTGGGCTGCTGGTCAGTCATCTGCCAAGCTGATGTGGTATGGTGAATATGGATTATTCTGAACATTGTGACGCCTCCCCTGAGAAACTGAAACTCTCTGTCTGCAGTCTCATTTGCATGTAGTCACTGACAGCAACATTGCCATTAACCCATCTTTTGAATTCTCTCATTACTTACTCTTGAGTATGAGAGGTGATCTTATTGAGAAATACAAAATATGTAATATGTAATAAGTTGTTAGTAAGGGGCCTAGTAAGTGGTGTCCGAAGTATGTTAAATCAGAACAGACACCACTGAGCACCACTGAAGTGACTCAGCAGCAGTGCAGGGTCTCCTCTAGTGTGTGGCCTCTAGGAGACCTACCATAGATAGTTCCCTGCGGAATGCCGATGCTGGGAGTGTGACAGACGAACCCAGGGGTGGCTGTGTGTGGGGGACTCGGAATGAGTGGCGTGGGAGCAATGCCACTGAAACGGATGGTGCAGATGACGGGGCAGCAAAAAAAAAAAAAAAAAAAAAGTTGTTTGTTTTGAGGTTCTGAGTAACCCTTTTTACCATCTATATATGAAAAAAATTAGGAATTGAGACATAAAAAGTACATATTTAGCATTTCAGTTCTAACAATAATTTTTACAATTGTTTGGACAAAAAAACAACAACTGAATTGTACACAAACAATTCCTATCTGAGTACTCTGCAGAGTACATTAACATATGTCTGTAAAACATGGTTCACTAAAGCAAGCCCCAAGAACACACACACACAAAAGTGCTGTCACAGCTCTTACAGGCTCCATCTTCCTGCTTTTTGTGGTGGTGTGCCCAGCATGTGCAACACTGCTTCCAAACGTACGAATGAGAGGCAAGGCCTTCAAGACTCGCGTGTTGGGGAGAAAAAAGACACTGAAAAGCAGATCGTAAGACACCCTCAAAAATGTGACCTTGACCTTTAACCTCCGTTCTGGCCAAAACAAATCACTGTACCGTGTTTAATGGAAATTGGATGGAAAACCCAAGTTCTGCCATATGCTTCTACGATTTTCTGATGTGTGATCTTGACCTTCAGTTTGACCATGTGTATTTTCATGGGTTGTTTGCTCGCAGCTCACCACGACCAATCGTTTTACGAAATGAGACAAAGTTTGTCCACAAACAATTCCAAGTTTTGGTTAAAGATACAGCCTGGTCCCCGTGGCAGTTTGCGTCAGTCAACTGGATTTTGCAACGTACCTATCAAGATCACGATCATGTCTCTGACTTGCTTTTTCTCACTGGCAAAATAATGACATTGACGGTCAACCTCTCGTTGTGCATGCCACTGACATCATCGTCGCCCCTTCATCGCCAATGACCTAAGAGGTCTCATTCATATCCAACCATCCCATTAAGTTTGGCTCCCGCATGCCACTTGTAATAGTTCAGTGAAAAGTTCACCGCGGACATCGGGACAGTACATAGACTCACTGAATATTGTTTACATACGATGTGAAAAACAACAACATAAGTCGTAGTGCTGGAACAATTAAGCTTATCCATACAAAGAACGACTCGCGTGATGGAAGAGGGTGGGAATGCTGAGCACTATGTATATTATTGTGACTGCAACTAGATGAAAACTTGCACTGAAAATTGCAACCCCTGCGGGTTGAACGACTATGTGTAGATACAGTATGGACCTATTTTACTTTCATGTCTGCATGACTAGTTTTATCCTGGTAGATCTGACGTCACTCGCTCACATCACTTGCACGTGCGGACATCGGACGTGCTGGCCGAACGAAACTTAAGTTGATAAAACAGGAAAAGGTATTGCTGTTGTTCATTGTTTAACAATATTAACAGTAACTCAAGATTCAAAAAACCTGGCCTTACCTGGCAAACAACAGCAAGCCTACTGATGTGTTTAATACAAGCAAAATAAAACTAGACAAGTAAAGTCCGTTTGTGCATTGAGGTTCTTTCGGGATTCGAAACTAAGGCCAACTTGGCATTTTATATTTCACGAAGCTGAACTGGCCCGGCAGTGGAATTGAAAACGTGAAACCAAAAAGGTGCAGCGCTGAGAAATGAATCATAGACACCGTCGATAGACCGACGATGGTGTGTAGTGTGCAAAAGACCTGAAAATTAAGTTGCTGAAAAAACATGGTTTTGTGTTTGTGGACTGGTGAGAGAGCGGTGGATGACAACATGTGCATCAGTTTTTCAGATTTTAAAGGTAAGGTGTGTTGTAGATCTAGTTAATCCCTCTGACGTCGCAACACTGTCTGTCTGTTTTGTGACTAGAATGGTTCATTTTGTGCATGCCTTCAGTTTTCTTTTCTCTTCGTTACTCTGCTTCTCACTGGTTTTGCTCCGTACCCCTCCCCGCCTCCCACACTTTCTGTCGTTCTGCGTGTATGTCCGGGCTGAGAACAAGTATTTTACTTTTTATCAGGTGTAGCCTTTGGCAGTTCATTTATCAGCACTCCTCTGTGTGTGTGTGCCAGTGTGTGTGTGTGTGTGTGTGTGTGAATATATGACTTAAGGTGTATGTCAGTTTTACATATGTGAAAGCAGGGTGTGCGTTTTCAGGGGTTGGATTGGGTGAGTGCATGCGGAGTGATTTCACAGCCTGGGTCAGATCAACATACTGTCTTTCTCACAAATTAAGAATAAAAAATACACCAATGGAATCAAGGATCAGTTCATTCTTTCTTAAAGCAAAACTAGTGCACATGCACTTCTTATCATTATGACCCCAGTTAATCAGAATGACAAAATCAGAAAAAGGATAAAAAAAAGAAAATAAATGATAAGTACCCCTTGTTCAGAGACAGCCAACAAGGTCGCCAGGCAGTCATTGCAACCCAGAGCATTAGGTCTCCTATTATTTAGTAGTAACTTTAATAACATGGGTTAAACAGACAAACATACAAAGGCCCTGATCTTGAAAGAACACTAGCCTCTGACAGATGCTTCCTTTACTAACTAGGTGTAAGTTTCCAAATAATTATTTAAAACTTTCCATGTACATCTATATTATATATTTTGCTATTTTTAACAGATGGTAACAGTCCACAAAAGTGAACTAAAATACTTTTTGGACTGGTTACACATCCCCCCCCCGAGAAAATGTTTCACAATTTCTCGGTTTTGAAATATTGAACAATACTTTAATGTAACAAGTCAAAAGAAACATTTAACCTTATAGCTATAAGGAGAAGTTACAGTTAATCACCTTCACCTTCACCTCTCCCGTAGTCTGGGTTCAGACCGTTGGGGCACCGCTGCTGACCTGGCCACCACCCCTCTCCACTCTTCACGGTTTTCTGATTTCCTCAGGGCGTCACCGAGCGTCAAGCCTGTCCACCCCCGGATGTTGTCTTCCCATCTCTTCTTCTGCCGTCCTCTCCTTCTGCCTCCTTGTACGGTGCCTTGCAGGAACGTTTTGGCAAGACCAGATGATCGGGAGATGTGTCCATACCACCTAAGTTTGCGTTTTTTCACTATGGACAGAAGGTCTTCGTAGGGTCCAATACTTTGCTTGATTCTGTTCTTCACTTCCGTGTTAGTGATGTGGTCTCTGTAGGAGATGCCAAGTAGTCTACGAAAGCATCTCATCTCGACAGCTTGGATTCTTCTCTCGATGTCCGCAGTCAGGGTCCAAGTCTCGCAGGCGTAGAGCAATATTGATATAACCAGGGAACGCATCAGTCTGATTTTTGAGCTGAGAGCGATGTTTTTGTTGTTCCAGATGGTGTTCAGCTTGTTGAGTGCCATTGTTGTTTGGGCAATTCTCGAGAGTACTTCTGGTTTAGATCCTTCATCTGACACGATTGCTCCCAGATATTTGAAGCTGTGGACTGTTTTAAGCTTTTCGTCGTTGACTTTGATGTCAATGCTGATGCCGTTGGTGTTGTTAGTCATCAGTTTGGTTTTCTCCGCACTGATTTGCATTCCATACGATGTGGAGGCTTTGTCTAGATGTTTGACCAGGCTTGCCAGTTCTTCTTCTTTTCCAGCCAGTCCATCAATGTCGTCGGCAAAACGTAGGTTTGTGATTGTTCTGCCGCCTATGCTGACTGTTCCTACATGCTCTTCCAGTGGAAGAACAGTTAATACATAATACATAAAAACATACTTAGCATACATAATACATAGAGGTTGGTGCAAGAGGGTTTGTGGGCGCATCTGCCTGCAGCCTCATGAAACAACTGTCGATTTCTGGCAGAGAGAGGACATGGGCTCTCAAGGCAATGGCAGAAGCAGCAGAAAAGATTGGTTGCGGCCCGGCCCCCTTAGAGTGTAAGAAGTTAAGGGCCGAAACGCTTGACTGAGAGGGGCTTCTTCTCTGAAGACCTTGTACTGTCCAGCTCTCCCTATAGTTTCTTATCACTAAGGTGGGGGTGTTGGGTACTTTCTTTCATGCTGTCCCTCTGTGGTTGCTAATGGACTTCCTGAAAGAAGTGAGCTTTTTTTCTTTTTTAAGTCAGATTTGAATGTTTTAAACCATGGAAAGTTTTCAAACCTTTTGAGTGAAAAGCTTGAAGCAGTGATTTGTTTTTATTGTACTTTTGTACCCTTGACTTGAAGTTGTTGCTAACTTGGTGATAGCCTTGAGATGGCCTTAATGGTCGGAGAGGCTCTAAGCACCATAATTTGAAATTGATTTTTGATTGACCATTTAACATGTTTTGTGGTTCTCTTTAAATGATTTTAAGAACTGATGGATAAACAAATCAGCCTTGAAATGGCCTCATTGCAGTCGGCTGGGCTATAAACAAAAAGGATCTTATTCAGAAAGATTTAAAAAAAGTTATTGTTGAGAATGTCACAGAAAGAATACAAAAGCAGTTCCAGAACTATACACATAAGTAACCAGTGAAATGAAAATAACATCAATAATTGGCACTGTTTGAATGTGCCAATTTTCTCGGTTGTCAAGGCTTGTGGTATGTTGTCAGGCTGCAGTATGTCTGACCCATGTACTTCTTGGCACAGAGTGCAAGTGAGGACATACATCAGGTCCTCTGACTGGCAATCAAAGTACGCTCTGACCGCAACTTCCCGGTGGGACCGATGATGGTGGTGGAGGTCATCAACGAAGAGCAGGTTTTTCACCCCTTCTGGCCACAAGGACTGGTTCCAGAGGGGAGTGATGGGGTCTAATTTTATGGACAGTAGCCTGCACCAGATGGTATCTGTGGTTGGTGCAGAGATGCCAACTGTTATGATTTAGCTTTATTTTGTTATTCTCGATCACAGTTTGTTCTGACGTTACGCCAAAGTCAAAATTGTTCCAACAAGTTCATTTTCGACTGCATGGCATGGTCACATGCTTTCCTGTCCTAACATTACCCATTACCCACATGCTCTAAACCTATTGATCATGAGGCCAGGGCATTCACTACTAGCCTTGGTCTCATGTGATGATACACAGCTGATCCCGTGATTGTTTATATTGAAACAGCATTGAGTGGATCAGTCAGCTTAATCCTTTGCCTGAACAAGAGAGAACATGGCTAAATCAAGTTGCATATCAGTGTCTGTGCCTGATGGATTAAGCTATGGTGTGCAAGGAAGGAAGAAGCGGCTCGAAACAGAGAAAGCCATGGATTCTGATCGTGAGAAACAAGACGAACAGAGATCAGAGAAGCGTCACAGTGCTACAGATGTGTCAGCTGTTCAGAAGCAGCGGCGGGAAAAGATGTTTCGCCAAATATCTGAATGTTGCTAATAAATTCAAAATGTTCCTACCAAATTTCCTGATCGTTCCAACAAACACTTGACAGCGGTTGGCATCTGTTGGTGTCTTGTTTGAAGACAGTGAAGGGTGGGTTGGGAAATACCTCTATCAAGCGTGAGTGTGTTGAGCTGAAGCAGGTGGAAGTTGCTGACCAGCAGTTTTTACAACATCAGCATTTCCTCGAGTTTGCAGGCAATGGCATCCATTTGAAGCCATTTTTTGACTGAGGAGGTAAACAGAATTCTGTTTACACTTACAGTAAGAGGTAGACTAAAAGAATCTTGGTAAAAGTCGACTTGCATGAGATAAAAGAGGCAACGTGTTGAGCCATAGGCTCTTCTTCTGGCATATGTTTCTTTATCATGATGTGAAATCAAAATGATGTCAATAGGCGAGATGTCATCATCAGGTTTATGAATTGCATGTCCCATCTCTGCCTAGAAGACCACTGCCGTCACTCTTTGGTGTTGTGTCCAGCTGGGGCAAAGGTATCAAGGCAAGCAATGACGGTGGACTCTGTAAAAAGGCCAGTACAGGCCTGTGGATTAGTTCTGCCAGACAGCAGTAATCCTTGCATGGGCAAAACTGTGAAGGGGGCTGTTGAAATGGGTGCCCACTGGGTCACTGTAGTCAAGGTGTATGGAGCGCAGATGTACAGTGAAGCGCTCGTTCAGGCTGCGGTATATTTCTTCAGTGTACTTTTTGGCACAAAGGGTGCAAGTAAGGACATACACCAGGTTCTCTGACTGGCAGTCAAAGTGTGCCCTGACAAGGAATA
>NC_134900.1:30352369-30372369 GCF_041734735.1 Babylonia areolata
TGTGACGAGTGAATACTTTCATTGGTAAATGATCACCATAGTTGATGCATTGTTTGGGGTAGCACATCCGTATCAAACAATTAAACGTGAAGCTCATAACATGATACATTAAGTGCTCTTTCATTGTGTGTTGTTACCTGATATTAACAACAACAAAAAATTAATGGTCAGTGAAGAATCATTGAATTAACATAAACTGAATCATGTCATAAATCAAGAAAAGTGTCTTCATTAGGATTCCAAATTATATTCATTCCATCGTTTTCAGTACCAGAAGTTCAGTTTATTGTGTAGATAAAGAAACAAAGACTTAACATTTGCATTATTTAAGTGAAAATTTGGTTTATAAGTGATCAAGTTTATCAAGCAAACTGTAAGCATATTAACACAAAATGAGATTGTTTCAAAGTACGACACTTGTTTCAAAAACATTTCAAGTACCAGGTCAGTTGTTATCAACACAAGAAAAACATACACCAAAATAATCGTAACAGAGAAAATTATTATAAATGGAAAGATTTGTCAGAAAAAGTGCTTTTAGTGGGTGGGGGTTGGGGGGGAATGTGTCAGCAACGATATCACCGACTACAGACAACAAAGTGAAAGTAAGGAAATGAAGATTCATTGGTTGGAATAAAAAAAAAAAAAAAAGAAGGAAAGTTGTAAAAATAAAGTACAAAGCTGAAATGTATAAAAACAGAAACAGATTTATTGCAACAATTTAAAAAAAAGGCAATGAGAAAGTATTCTGTTGTGTTCTCACAAATGCAGGGGATGGGATGAACACACACACAAAAATGATTAATAAACAATTAGATAAAATAAACAAAACAGTTTAAAAAAAAAAAAAAGAAGAAGAAAATACCCTGTCAAAAGCAACACAACCAATTCCTATAGAACCTTCAAGGCAACTAAAAAGAAAACAGTCGAGCTACATAATCATTATTGTTTAAAAAAAAAAGAAAAAAAAAAAAGTTATTTACAAGGAGCACAAGACCAATGACTATGTGCGGAACCTGGTCAGCAACCTTGGTGGGCCCCAAGAACCACTGCTGGCGACTGTCAAACGACGGAAGATGGCATGGTTTGGTCACGTCATACGACATAACACCCTCTCCAAAACCATCCTGCAAGGGACTGTAGAGGGAGGGCGGCAGTGCAAGAGCTGGTCCGCCAACGTCAAGGAATGGACCAAAATGACGATGCCAGATCTCCTCACGACAGCTGCCAACAGAACGGCGTGGCGAGCTATGACATCTTCCTCATGTCCCCCCAACGACCCCAGCGGTCGAGGGAATGAGTGAGTGAAGTGATTGCAATCTATCATATGAGAGCTGAAATCACATACAAAATATCTACCCCAGTGACCCTGACCTTCGTCCATTCCATATTCATGCGAAGACGTTTGACAAGCGAGGTGATATCGATGGAAAAAAGTTTTGTGTGTCTGTCTGTGATGTCCCAGCAGGAAAGCGGAGACTGTCCTCTGCAGGCTCCATACATGTCATTCTTATCTGGCACAGTCTTTTTTTTTTTCTTCTTCTTCAAAGGCGAGGGACTTCCATTGTGTGTGCCATGCAACCAGGCTCTAAGTGTCAAACATTGTCTGATCTACTGATGGGATTGGCATATATATCAAACATTTTGTGGCTAGACCCATGAAGATCCTGTTCCGGGCTGACCCTCCAGACAGTCTTTTTTTTTTTTTAATTATTATTATTTTTTTTTAATCCCTGAAGGATATCAATAAGTAAGAGTCGATTTCAATTTCATGTGGATTGAAAGAGGCCTGGTTGAAGTAGTCCATTTACACTGTTTTTAGTGCGATCGTTTGAAGGTTCTGTACTGGTGTTTAAGTGAATGCTTTTGTGGGGGAAAAGGGGGAGTTGGGGGTGGGGATTGTGTGAGTTATGTGCAGGAGTGTGCAGCATTATAATGCTCATAGGTTACCTTTATGCATCTGTCACATCTATATTACTTAATATTAGTGTGAACAAATTCATATGTGCAAGCACTTATTTGCTTCTCTGTGTGTGTATGCTTCTGTGTGTGTGTGTGTGTGTGTGTGTGTGTGTGTGTGTGTGATGCATTTACAATTATGTATCTGGGTATGTGTTCCTATCAGTTTGTGTGTGTGTGTGTGTGTGTGTGTGTGTGATGCATTTACAATTATGTATCTGGGTTTTTGTTCATATCAGTTGTGTGTGTGTATATGTATGTGTATGTGTGTTTATGTGTGTGTGTGAGTGTATTTGTGATGCTTTTACAATTATGTATCTGGATTGTGTTCATATCAGTTGTATGAGTGTGTTTGTGTGTGTAATACCTTTACAGTTATGCACATGTGCATATGTATGTGGTTTGTGTGTGTGTGTGTGTGTGTGTGTGTGTGTGTGTGTATGCACACATCAACACATGTCATTGGAAATATCTATACACACGTTTGATTTCATTTGTTTACTTTCGTATAATTTTGCATATGCATGTGTGTGGGGACACCTGTCATATTAATCTCTGTTGAATGTCATTTTACAACTCTCTCAGTTTAGAGAAAAGAAGAAGAAAAAAGAAAGAAAAACTCATCACACCAAGAAATATATCCTTCAACATCTTAGCTATCAAGAGGGATTGAAGATATAAAGGGAAGAAACACCAGTTCAATCCTCTTGAATGAAAAAAAACAACAACAAAAACCCCCCACAAAAGTCTTGTCCTTCAAGTTTCAAATTCAGTGTTATTGACACAGAATCAGCTTCAAGTTTCCATTTTGTGGTCATTCTTTATATTTGTTTTCCCACACAGAGAGAAACCAGTCATATCAGTGTAGTCACATACCTGGCAAAAAATGGCCCCAGTTATTATTATCAAAGATATCATGATAAAGTTTTTAGAACTACAGAGTTTAGTGAATCTGCAACATAATACACTGAAACATAAGTAAGGGAATTCATTTCTGTGTAGAATGAGCCTGGAAAAATTTTCCTCAGATCAAAAACAGTACAGTCAGTTGGTGATTGATGTGTGCATGTCCTATGATTCAAGAGGAAGAAAAGCAGAAAAAAGCAAACTTCACGAAAAATGGTCATCTCATGATGGGTATATCATAAAAATCATAAATGAACAGACCAGACAAAATGCGTTTCTTTGGAAGAAATTCCATTCCTTACCCCTCTTCTTAGTTGTACTCTTATCAGTAAACTTTTGTTTGTTTGTTTGTTATCATCATTACAGGGAGACAAACATTTTTTTATATGTTCATCAACAAAAATCATATTCGATCTGTTGTTGATTTGTGGGTGTAAGGAAGGAGTTTACTTCACAAACCAGGATTGATGAAAATCAGATCAGAGCAACACTTCAATCAATACTTTCTTTAGGGATTCACCACGATTCATCATATCCAGATGCGGATCGTGCATCTCCACCTTTTGCTTGACTCTGACTTTGAACTCAAAAGTCGAAGCTATTTGAAAATATCTGAGGAAGTCCACCACTCTCTGTGGTCGCACACACACCCGTCAGTCACTCTCACTCAACGGCTTCCCGGTAAGCTGGGGGGTATTTGGGCAGTCCCTCAGGGTGGCAAGCTCCCAGTCCTGTTGCATCTCGGGTCACCTCGTCATAGGAAGGCAGCATGTCGCTGGCGCTGTCCTCCTCCTCCTCCTCCTCTTCGAGAACACCCCCACGGCTCCGCCTTCCTGGCTTCAGGTCAGCCTCGTCCAGGTCATCGTCACCGATGATGTTGGCACTCCTCCTCATGGGGCTGATGATGACAACGGGAGCCGTGGTGGTGGTGGTGGTGGTCCCGGGCTCGCTGGCATTCAGGCAGGAGTTGTAGGAGGGCGGGCGGGAGATGTTAAGCCCGTGTGGGCGGCAGGGTGGCCTGAACTGAGGACTGCCGAAGACCCCAACCTCGTCAATCACCATGCTGTGGAACTCATCCTGCCCGGCCTCGGAGCAGCGGGAGGAAGAAAACACCCCCGTCTGCCTGGAGGACCCGCGGTGGTGGTGCCTGAAGAAGGAGCAGGACTGGTGGTGGTGGGGGTGGTGGTGGTGACCCTCCTCCATGGTGACCTCTCTGCGGAGACTGCGGGTCACGTTGTCCCCAGAGGAGAAGTCCTCTGGGTAGAGGTCGGACTTCCAGGTGCGGTCCTTCAGGTCGGCCACCAGGGCTTCCATGCAGCCCACGCCGCGGTGCCCTCTTCTGTGGACTGAGACTGCACACAG
This sequence comes from Babylonia areolata, assembly GCF_041734735.1. Classification (NCBI taxonomy): domain Eukaryota; kingdom Metazoa; phylum Mollusca; class Gastropoda; order Neogastropoda; family Buccinidae; genus Babylonia; species Babylonia areolata. The sequence goes on from NC_134900.1 coordinate 30,356,597, forward strand.
AAACAATGCGGTTTTACTGAAGGCCAAATTTTAAAACTGAGTGAAAAGATTGAAACAGTGTTGTACTTTTTTTTCTTTTTCTTTTGTGCTGGCGAGGCTTTAAGCACCATAATTTGATTTGATTTGAGTGAAGGCTGATATAATGATGATAATGAATCAAGTTTGTGTAGTGTATATGATCTTGCATTAGGCATCTAGCAGCACACACTCCACCTGGAGCATTCACTGGCAGAATGAAGAACATGAGGAGAATGGAAAATGAATCAGGTAGATACAGAGGCAGTGACCCATCGGAAAAGTGATAGGCAAGAACTGCAACTTGGTTTTCAAATTGATTTCCAGAAGGATAATAGAGATGAAGATGGGAGGGAGGGGTGGAGTGAGGAAGAAGGACAGACTGGAACAAAGGTTTGAAGATGGAAGGAAAGAAAGAAAGGAAAGGAGGGACCATAAAAAGTGTAATTGAAGGAATTTAGAAAGACAAAAAGAAAGAAGAGAGAGAAAAGAGAGCTTGTGCATGATCATACTGACGAATATATGACTTGCGATGACAAGATGGAGACATGACCTCCTTCGATCACGAGTAAATGAAAGCAAGAACGAAAAGGAATGAAACAGAGCTCTTGGTAACAGTGACAACAAGACTGCTTAACCGTATGGGTCATGTGATGAAGAGATGGCTTAACCTCCTTTGATCCTAATTAGGGCTGGACGAATACGTGTTCATTGATAAACACTATTCTCTTGTTAAATCTTTCAGATATTCATATCTAATGCATTCTTTTATTTTTGAAAGGTGTGGAACCTCCATGTTGTGTTCCGTGCAACCAGTCTCTCTAAAAGTGTCAAATACCTTTTGGACTGCTGATATTTGCATATCAGACACAACCATTTTCCGGTTATCTCCAGGAACATCCTGTTACAGGATGTTCCCACAGGCACTATTATCCATTTCCTGAAAGAAATCAATGCTTTTAGCATGATTGGTAAGTGAATTGGTTTCAGTTTTAATCAACCTTTTAACATTGTTTTGTGTTCTCTTTGACTGGTTTTAAGAACTGACGGGTGATCAGCTCTGAAAATGACCCTTAGTGGTTGGCTGAGCTGTGTACAATATGTAGCCGAGCGCTCAGCTGGCTATGATGACCACTTCACACACATGCCATTTTAGACGACATTTTGCAACTGTCCCACCTGCCTTCACTTACTCGCGCATTAATACCGGTGTGACCCCATTCAAAATTTGAATGAAAGGCCCTTCTAAACAAATGCTCCAAAAATTTATTAAAACAAGTCTGTGTGTCATTCGCTGCCAGATTATGTCTGTTGTGCTTACATACACACTTGTATCAGTAAGAATCCTGTCTTGATTTTATTCTAATCCTTCATAGTGCAACATTGTGGGTTATATCATTTTGTCTTTTCATCACGTATAATGCTGCAGTCTTCAATTCTGTATGTGATCACTTTTTATACATTACAACCATACTATTATAGTGTTCAGATAAAAATAGATCAGGCACTTAAAAGATACAAAGCTGATTTTCATTGTCAATACCACTTCACAACCAGTGTTGCTTGGCCGAATTTGTAATGTGTGTTTCTGACATCCATTATTTAACTAATTATCTCTTCTATTCGATCAGTAAACAAGTGTTATATACTTGCAGAATTGTTGCAATTCCATCTTTAAATCTGTACCATTTGTGTTCACCAACGTTAAACTGAGTTAATGCAGTTAGCAATTTTCAGCTACAAACTCATTAAAAGTGATCAGTTTCAGATGACTTAAATTAAGATGATAAGTTCATCTTAAATAATCAACATTTCACTTTATACTCTTTAGAAAGGTGGTGTTGAGCTCTTTGTTTTGCGGCCAATCTGAGGTAAATCGGTTCAAGAATCATTTAGATATTTATCATTTAACACCTGGTAACAAACACGAAGTTGCTCAGTTTATGCTCAGCGAGGAGCGATTTGCTCACAGCCATACTGGGTGAGTGGTTCGCTTGAGCAACAAAGAGTGGTGATGCTGGTCACTGTCCAGCTGAGCCTGATTGTGACCTGCTCTCTGTCTCTCTCTGTAGCACCAAAGGCCAGTGTCTCACATCATTGCTGCAAGTCGATTGTTTGTGTTTTGTGTAGACAGCGTTCGAAGTCGGTAAACTTTGCCAGAAGAATTGTGTTGTCATTCAGTCACAGGTCTTATTATTGTTTGATGAAAGTTATGATCGTGTTGCTATTTGTGTGATGTGCTTCTAGACTGGTTGAAACTATTTAGTTATTTGAATGTCACAGTCATTGACGTAGAATGCTGATGCACAAAGCTTTCCGTCTCCGCGCACTGATCTAGTTTTGGACACATACGAACTGTTCAAGATCGGCCTATGCATAGCGGTGAAATGCCTTAAATCAAAGGTTAGGCTTCACTTATCCCACATTAAGTGGAGGAAGATTGAAATGTAGAACACAGGCCACACTTAGCTGTGTTGATGTTTGGCTGTGTTGATGTTCGCTAGCTGAAGCCACTTAATGGTCAAGCCATGATAGTTCTTCCAATCACTGTATTGAGCACTTACTATTAGTTCTCTCCATTTGCCAGTATTTAATATCAAAGCCACTTATTCTATCATCTTGTTTATTATTCATGTATTATTTCACATGCTGATATCAGTACTGACTCTCAGTACTACCAGCTTCACAGTTACAATGTGCTTAGCCCTCTACAATGTGTGTGTAGTATTCTGTTGTGATTACAAGCTATTGGATTGATATCAGTTATTGGTTAAATCCATCTGATGTATGTCAGTCTGGTAATTGTAACTCAGCTATTATGCTTTTTCCTTTACAGCTTACTCTGGTATAGTGCTACATGATAACTGATCCATTTGAATCATTGACAGAGTATAAGCATCACCTAATCTATATTGTCAGTGTACTTTCAGCAAATCAGCATTAGCCACATTTTACTACACTACTTAAATGTACTAGAAATGCCATTTGTTGTCAGTGTTTGGTCATCACACATATGCAAGTATGTTACGTTATGTTATGCTGTTGCTAATTGGGAACCAAGTGATAGTCGTTCCATTGTAATACACATGTGTTTCCTATCTACTTGTATCTGGCATAATGTACTCATGACATTTGTTTGTGTGTTTTACAGGCACTGTCTTCTTTCTTTACTTCTTCTTTTCTCCTCTCAATTAATATTGTAATAAAACAATAAAAAAATTAAAAAAAACCTTTGTGAATTCAGTAATTCTTTTAAATCCTCATTTACATACCACCCCGGACCATTCGGGCATGGTCACAAGTATAATCATATGCAACATGATTTGATTTGAATGGGAAGTGGCTGTCACGGTAAGTAAACACTGTCACAATGAGCAGTAGGCTTTATACATACTGGTTTGAAACAATGTCAGTGGTGCTTGTAAGTCTATAAAAGGAGAGAAGTGGATGCTTCTTGTTCATAAACATTGGCTGCTGTGTTTGACATGGCAAACAGTCAGTTGGACGAGATGCTATGCAACCATTCTATTAAGTGTCAAACATCTTCTGATGGACTGCTGGGATCTGCATGATATCAGGCACAAATATTTTACGACAAGCTCCTTGAAGATCCTGTGCCGGCATGTCTGCCCAGACTCTCTCTTCCAATTCCTGAATTAAGTTAAAAAAATAAAGAAAAAAAGATTAACGATTTGAATTTTACTTGGTTTGCAACATACGTGGGTGAGATGATCATTTTATGCTGCCATTTTTGATATTTCTGACTTGACTTGAATTTTACATGGATTGATCTAGACGTGAATACTTTGTTTCATGATGTCCCTCCGTGGACGCTGGTGGACTTCTTGAAAGAAGTGAACATTTCAGATCAGATTGGAATGTTTTAAACTCTGGGAGGTTTTTAAACTTAGATTGAAAAGCTTGAAGCCTTGACTAGTTTTTATTATACTTTTATTACCCTTGACTTGGAAGTAGATGCTAACGTGACGATAGCCTTGAGGTGGCCTTAGTGGATGGCGAGGCTGTAAGCACCATGATTTGATTTGATTTGATTTGATTTAGACGCGAGTGAGTTGGTCTTCTTAAACTCAGTTGTTTTTTTTAAATCGACCTTATGACGATATATTTGTGTTCTCAAGGACTAGTTTTCAGAACTGACGGGTGCTCAGCCCTAAAATGGTCCTTTGAGGTCGGCTGGGCTTTAATCAGCATGGTTTGATTTGCGGTGCCGATGTGATTGAAAACGTTTAGGCCATTTTCAAGTGCTGTCAGTCCAGCGCCCAGTGTCAGATGTTTAGATGATGAATCATTGAATATATTTCTGTAAAGTACTCCCACGCATAATGTTGCCAGTTGCACCCATCAAAGACATCAACAGATGGAAAACACTCAGCTAGTCATGCAGTAATATTTCTTTCAAAGGTCGGTATTCTGGTGATGCAGCGACTGTTTCTTAAACTTTCTGATACAATGGTTATTGGAATACAACACCAGGCTTTTGTTATTCTTCCTGCACTGAACAGTGAATATCGGAACTGTGTAGATTGTACTCGGTCTTGAAAAAGTGTGGAAGCAGAGGATCATGTTTGGAGAATATGACCACCTTTGTTTTGTCCCTGTTTACTTTTAATCCCCATTGCTTGCAGTTGTCGTTTAGTCTGTTCAGTTTTGTTTGTTTTCCATTTTTGGTTGTTGACAGAATAACATCATCATCAGCGTAGAGTAAGCATGGTACTCGTCGATGTTTGGAGAGTCTGTATCTTGTAGAGTTAATATTAATATAAATATTGAAAAGTGTAGGATTGAGTGTATGACCTTGTAGGACTCCTCTTTTAACGGTGTGTGTGTGTGTGTGTGTGTGTGTGTGTGTGTGTGTGTGTGTGTGTGAACGTTGGGGGGAAAAAAGGAACATAAGCAAAATGGTCGGAAAAGCCAACATTAACTAAAACAACTAAACAAATGTCCTATTGGACTGCGCATCAAACCTTATTCAATAGCAGATAACATCTTGAAATGGTAAAAAATGCACTCAAGTGAACTTTCCGAAAAGTTAGGGAAAAACGATTTCGTGTTTGCTAGAGATAAGACTTCTCTACGTATTCATTTCATAGCTTTGCTGAACTTCGTCACAAGAGCGTTCAGCTTGAACCTGTTCGATAATGCACGAATCTGCCTTGATCTGATTAAATTACTGTACGCAGCTGATTGATGGATAGTTTCCAGTTTATAAACATTATTTCTGTAGTTATCACTTAAAACTTACCAATTTTGTTGGTGTATTTTCCAGACTTTGCTCCACGATGTGTGTTCTAGTATTCGGTAGCCCTCTTGTACAGACCCACATATGTAAAGTTCCGTGGTTCCCAGTTCATTTTTTGCATTTTTTCTTGCAGTACCAAGGTGTGAAGGAACCCAGCAAAAAATAATGTGTTCCTTTCAAATTCAAAAGATGTACAATGTGGCTGATTTCTGTTATAATCTTAAACTTGTTCTTGCGATATGTTGAGTTCAAAGCATATGATGCGGATTTGAAATCAACGCAAAATAAGACTTGTAAAAGGTGAACTGGAAGACCAAGAATATAGTTTAGAGTCATAAGAACAGCTGTGAGTTCAGCTGAGAATATTGATCGATTTTTACCAATATACTTTGCACGTTCAGTTTTCAGTTCTGAGAAAGGCCCCTCGATGTATTCCCTGTGACGAGCCTCTCACTGTGAAACACGTACTCATTGACTGCTGGGATCTGCATGACATCAGACACAGACATTACACGACAGATTTTATGAAGATTTTGTTTCGTGATGTCCCTCCGTGGACACTAATGGACTTATTGAAAGAGTGAACATTTTAAATCAGATTTCAATGTTTTAAACTCTGGAAGGTTTTTAAACTTTTTAAGTGAAAAGCTTTTAAACATTGACAAGGGTTTTTTTGTTTGTTTATTTTTTTTTTACCCTTGACCCTAACGTGTCGATAGCCTTGAGATGGCCTCAGTGGTCGGCGAGGCTCTAAGCACCAGTATTTGATTTGATGTATTTCGCACAATCGAGGCTTTAATATTCATTCAAAGGTAATTATCTTACTTCTTTGTATGTTCCAAGGTTCGATGTGTCAAAGAGAACACCAAGGGCAAGTCTGTACGCTTTACAGTCCGTACTTTGAAGTTTCTATAGTAAATATTTTGGAGCATTGAGAAATACTTCTTGTCCATATGACTGTGTGTGTGTGTGTGTGTGTGTGTTTTCATGTATAAACATCTTTTCTGCGGAAATTCCACCGTTTTTTCTTTATTTACATTTTCTCGGTCTAAAAAGTTTTCAGCACCCTTACCCACCCGTTCATCCAGAGAAGGAGATGAAGGAAGGGGGGAAAAAAGAGAAAAGTTGTTTGACTTGGCAAGGGATGTTGATGCGCCATGGATAAAACTAAGAACTTTGAAACTCCCCGAGTATGGATCAATCACGGTCCGTTCCGACCTGGAACCATCACGCATGTGAGTGATTTGGTCTTTTTAACGTTGCTTTTTTCTTTTTCTTTTTTTTTAACATCATTGTGTGTTCTCTTCAATTAGTTTTATGAACTGGCAGGTGTTCTGCCCTGGAATGGCCTCTCTGCGGTCGGCTGGGCTGAAAGAAAGATTTTATTTGATTTAATTTCAGCGGCTCGCACGAATTGGTGGAAAACAAGTCCACATAAAGATCACCGAAGGCAAAAAGCGCGGCTTTACAAATGCGCTGTTTCGTTGTTGAGTGCTGACGTGATAAAGTTTATGTCGCCGTTTTAATTGAAGACCGAAACCGGTAGTTGGCAAAGAGCACGTCAGCACTTGCATCTGATAATGCTCGCATCAGCACGGCCAGGCACGACTGAAAGAGAGAGAGAGAGAGAGAAGGGGGGGGGGGGGGTCAAGAGGGTGTTGCTTTAAGAGGCACCAAGTGATGCATTGATGGGGAAACGAGGGAAGAAGAAACAAAATGCAGACTTGTGTTCCCGACAAACGCCCACCCTCACATTTTGGCACAAAAGCCGAGTATAGGATGTTTTCGCACCCAGTAAACGCCCCCTCCCCGCCCGTCTCCCCGCCCCAGAAACATTAAACTAGAAGTAAAATGACATAAAGATACCAAGTAAACAGGTGACTAAATTATAATGGAGTAAGAATAAAAGATACACAGAAGGCAGTTAATTGAAAAGAAGACATAAGGGAGGACATCATTCAGAATCATGCGGAAGGGTCAGCAAGCGCTGACAGACCACACTGACGGGGTTGCAACAGATTCCGATAACGGACATCACAGGAACAGTTTTCAGTATGAACAGGAAAACCCAGGAAGCTATTATCAGGCGTATTTCCCATCACTGGACAATACTTGAAGATTGGATATTACTGCGCATGACTGCTCCCACAGACAGCAACGAACTTCAAACAGTAGATCATAGAGAGGAAGCAGTTTCTCGGTCACTGCCACGAAAAAAAAAGGAAAGAAAAAAAAGAAGAAAAAAAAAATGGATGACACAAACATTCTGAATAGATAACAGCAGAGAAGCCATAGCAAAAAACAAAGACCCGGCAATGAGAAGCCCTTGGGGGACTCCCCTACCGCCGGACACCGCATCAGAGGCAGACATCAGCCATTGAGAATCAGACATTAACGTCAGAGACAGGGATGAGTCATTGTCGACGGGAAGACACCCCACAGGGCATGACAAAAGGCAGCTGAAGTTGTAAGAATTCATGTTATTCGGTCATCATTCACAGCCATGAGTTCACCTCAGACCCGGTATCATACCCGGCTTTATTCAATGAAAAGGATCAGGTGTTCCATCGGGGGAAAAAAGAAGAAGAAAGAAAACCAAAGCTAAATGAATGCACGCACAAGTCTAGAAACATTTGGAACCGAGACAGATCAAGAGTTAGGCATCAGTCGTTTCGAGACCTAATGAAAACCAAATCATCTGATAAGATGACGTGGTTGCTTTGATATATTCCTAGTCACATGACCGGATGATCTGGTATTTCCTTTCTTCTGATGCTGATGATATGTTTTTGCAGGGAAATAGGCGAAGAGCTTGACAACTCAACAAATGCCGCCCTCCCCCCACCCCCCAAACCCCCTCGCATGAACTCATTGAAGCCAGACAAGAAACTGTTCTGAGATTGATTCTGCTGAAGTGTGATTTGTGTCAGTGTTTTTTGGTTTGGTAAGAGAATCTTATAGTACCTTGACAAGCTTCCAGTGACTTTTTGTCATTGAGTTTTGTGTGTTTGACTGAAGTGTTTATTTGGTATTGTTCCTTCCCAGTGTCCTCTGCTGCACCTTTTTTTGGGGGGGGGGGGGGGGGGGACTTTTTGTTTGAAGTTATTTGTCTTTCAGAAAAGCAGAAACTTCAGACTGTTCAGAGGCAGGCATACTAGCATGACAGTGTTGATAATGTCACTGTCAACTCAAAAAAAAGTTTCTGAACAGTTAGGTTTATGTGCTGAACACGAGAAGGTTTTTTTTTTTTTTTTATTTTTTTTGCGTTTTTCCTCAGGGGCTGTCAGGTGCCTCTTTTGTGGTGTGGCACTGCCATGTTGCCCCTTCTCAAATGAAGCATTCAACAGAAGATTGCCCCCCCCCCCCCACGGACACCACTTTCCAGCCCCTGAGGAAGATCGAACGTTTTTAACTCGGTTTGAAATTTGCGTGAACTGAGACATACGTTGTTGTGATCTCTTTACGCTGTGTCAGTATTTTTATACTTGGCTAGAGTTTTACGAGGATAGTGAATTGGTTCTTTTAGCATTGTTTTAAGCGATAACAATATTTTATGTTCTCTTTGGTTCAAAGAACTCTCGGGTGATCGGCCCTGAGATGGCCCTCCGTGGTCAGCTGGGCTGCAAGCAACATAATTTGATTTGATTGGACAACTCAGCGTTAAACTGATGTTTATAACCATAGCCTATAGATACGATCTTGTAGAAAGATTTGATATTCATAATGAAAAATAATTTGACGCAGAAAACAAGACGACACAAACACGGGTTTTTCAGCTGTATTCACAATCACATGAAGTGACACTTGTCTTCCCAAATCCGAAGAGCTGAAAAGATTTGTTGAATGTATATTTGGAGAAGCAGAAAAGCAAGGTTGATTTTACATCAACAAGAGTTTGCCCGATTAAAAAAAAAAAAAAAAAAAAATTCAGATAGTCACTTTCCCAGCTCAGTGTAGAAGACTGGAACCACTTTGTGACTGACGGTTAGAAGCTGATAAGACAGTCGCTTTCGGATTAGTATTTGTGTACGAGAATTAAAAAAAAAGAAAAAAAAGTGCGTGGTAGAATGCGCATGATTACGTAGGACTCGAAAGTGAGTGTTTCTGAGTTGGGGGTGGTTGGGTGGGTAGGTGGGGGAGAGAATAATCCCTGGTTTTATAATCCCTACCACTTGTGACAGAAGTGGATGCACACACACACAAGACCTCTCCATCGCCTTGTCAGTGTGTGGGTGTTGCGTCATTATGACTTGGACATTTTGGATTTTGGAGAGGGTGGGTCGGTACCGGTAAGGGGCATCAACAGTTCACCATCTCAGTACCAGGAATGACGCCATTGTGTAGTGCGTCATCAAAGCTCTCAAAAGTAATCCATGAACAAATAGCATTTCGTAAGGATAAAGAAGAAGAGAGCACCAAGACCAGACGGGCAACAAGCTGTTCCAAATCCGTCCAGACCTAAAAGAAACCCTCCCATTGGTGGTGAAGAACAGAAAGGAGGAGTCTGTGCTGTGCAGACTGCGCGCGGGGCACACTTTTTCATTTATTTATTTATTTTTAACTCATTCTCACTTGTTGAAGGGGGAAGAGACCCCTCGATGTATTCCCTGTGATGAGCCTCTCACCGTGAAACACGTGCACCTTGACTGTTGGGATCTGCATGACGTTAGACACAGACATTACACGGCGGCTTCTCTGAAGACCTTGTTTCGTGATGTCCCTCCGTGGACGCTGATGGACTTCTTGAAAGAAGTAAACATTTTTAATCAGATTTGAAGGTTTTAAACTATGGAAGGATTTTAAACTTTGAATGGGAAACTTAAAGCAGTGACTATTTTTTTATTGGATTTTTTTTTTAAAAAACCCTTGACTTGTAGTAGGTATTAACGTGGCGATAGCCTTGAGATGGCCTCAGTGGTCGGCGAGGCTCTGAGCACCATAATTTTGATTTGATTTGAAGAAGAGACAGCTTGTGTGGCGACGCGTGTCAAAGGAAGATGAACAAACACTGACCCTGAACGATGTCGTGTCATCGCCCCCCCCCCCCCCTCCACTCCCATTCCTCCACCCTCTTCCCTCTCCCCCCAAACACGTACATATTTGCTTATGTCCTCTCGAATCACAAGAACAACTTTGGGTCATTACAACTGACCACAATTATTAAAATCACCAAAGTATATTTTTTCGCACAGATACGCTATTAAACACACACTCACCAACATACGCAGACATGCGCGCTCACAGAGTAAGTACACATTACTATGCACAGATACACACGCCCTCTAAACATGTATATAATCATCGTCTCTTTCTTGTTCACATGCACGAGCGCATTCCAGTGCACATACTCCTGCTTATACACAATACACTATTTTTTATGCCTCTCTCTTAACTTTTTTCTTCCTCCCCCCCTCTTCTCTCTGTTTGCTCACACACACGTACATCCACACACGGACGTATACACACATACACACACACACACACACGCGCGCGCGCGAACCTGACTGACACTTTCTCATTCACGCACGCACACACACACACACACACACACACACACACACACACACACACACACACACACACGAACCTGAGAGACACTTTCTCACTCACTTACACACACACATGCGCGCGCGCGCGCACGCAAACACACACTCACACACACACACACACACACACACACACAGAGGGAACAAGACTCACTGTTGCAGAGCCACCAGAGGAACAGCAAGAAGAGCAGACCTCCTGCCATGACAAAGATGAGAAAGCCCAGCTCCAGGCTGTATGGGTTATCCCCACCCCCACTGTTCGTCTCCTTCTCCACTGTCTTGTTCGAACTGTGGTCTGAAAACAACACACGATACATCTATACACTTAGGCCTGTACGTTATATGTACACTTGTACACACACACACACGCACGCACACACACACACACACACACAGAATTTTATTACTAACCCAGAATTTTATTACTAATGAAAATAGACACACCCACAAACTATCTTTTCCACGACCCCGAAACAAACTATCTAGTTTAACATATTCTGGGGGAACGATATGGAATGGTTTACCTCCTTCTTTAAAGTCATGTCGTCTAAAGCAACCATTCAAAAAAGCACTTAAGAAATATTTGATGGAAAAAATATGATCCCTTGATCCTTCGATTTTGACTATCATTGTATCTGCTGTCTATATACTTGTCTATTTTTCTAACTTTAAACCTTCTCTGTCCTTCTGACTTTCTGTCTCCTTTCCATCTCTCGACTGTTACCTTTGCCCGTCTGTCTGTTTTCTCTCTCTCTCTCTCTCTCTCTCTCTATATATATATATATATATATATGTGTGTGTGTGTGTGTGTGTGTGTGTGTGTGTGTGTATGTGCATGTATATATATGTAGCTTTCTCTCTCGTTTTTCCTCTCTCTCTTTTCTTCCTGAATTAAGTTAATGATGTAAGAGTGTCGCATTGCATGTTGTAATCGAGTCAGTATCATATGTAAATTTATTGCTATTTACGCTTGTATTATTTCTGTTGTTGTTGTTGTTGTTCTCGGTAGAATTTTTGTGTATTTCTTGTAATTGTTTATTTCCATATATCTTTTCCAGACCCCCACTTCCCCCATTTCTTCCTTTTTAAATTAAAAAAAAAATTCTTCTCTTTTTTTATGAGGGCAGGATGTAAAAAAGCTGTATAAGCTTATTCTTTTACCCTCAATAAAGATCATTTTGACTTGACTTGACTTGACACACACACACACACGCGCAGGCAGGCAGGCTAGCGTGCGCGTGCGCACACGCATGCACCCACACACGCAGAATAAAGCCAAAAGAACTATTATCAGACAACCATCTCACCTCACCAAAGTACTCGTTCGTTTCGAACCGACAGGGAGAAAAACTAACGCTCGTGGACAAATTATCTGTCCAGACAGACAGATTAACGTCGAGGACAAAAGAACTAACGTTCAAAAACAGACAGTCGTCCATGAACCGACAGGCAATCTGATGCTCATGGACGGGCAGAAACTAACGATAATGGGCTAAACTCTCACGGACAGGCAGACGCAGGCTAACGCTCATAGGTAAACTGACGCTCATGGACAAAGTAAGCCCCGTGGACAGACTGGCGCTCACGGACTGACAAACACTCTTGGACAACCAATTACGTACAGACATGGATAGATAAACAGAACAAACTATAGACTTGGATAGATAGACCGAACAAACTAACAAAATGGACAAATTCATGGACAAATTGACGCCCATGGACAAACTGATGTGTCTACGCTCATCTAGAAACGAACGCTCGTGGACAGAAAAACTGACGCTCATGGACAATAAGACACGCGAACGCCCGTGCGCAAAGTGACGCTCGTGGCCAGACACATTGACGCTCACGGAATAGACAAACTAACGCTGATACACACGAACGCTCATGGACAAACTAACTGTAACGGACAGATTAAAGCATAAACTAACGCTCTTGGACAAACTTACACTAGTGGACAGACGGACAGACAAATTTACTTCCATAGATCGACAAACTAACGCTCATAGGAAAAAAATCATGGACAGACATACTGATGCTCATGGACAAACTGACGCTCGTGAACAGACATACTACTTTTCATGGGCAGGCGACACTTTAACGGTCGTTGACAAAGTAATGCCCATGGACAGAGAAACGAACGCTCATGAACAAACTTTGGCTCATGGGCTGACAGACATACGAAGGTTCATGAACAGACCAACGCTCGTGGACAGACGTATGCTAGTGGACAGACAAACTGACGCTCATGGACAGGCAGACAAACTGACCCATCGCGTACAAACTAATGCTGATACACAGATACAGATACACGGACGGGTCATGGGCAAACAAACGCAAATGGACAGCCAAACAAATGCTTGAGGGGAAAACGAAGTAATGCTCGTGGACAAACTAACACTGGTGGACAGAAGAACGGACGGACTAACTTATGCCCATGGACAGATAAAATAATGCTTGTGGAAAAAAACAACAACAAACAAACTAACACTGGTGGAAAGACGAACGGTCGGACAAACTTATGCGCATGGACAGATAAAATAATGCTTGTGTGCAAACAAAAAGCAACAACGGTGAAGTGGACTGATGGTGTAACTGGCACTCACAGCATCCCAGTTCGTCGTCGGCCAGGGGGCAGTCCCTGATGCCATCGCAGGCCCACAGCTTCCGGTAGCAGGACGTGGAGTTCCTGCAGGGCAGAGAGTTCACCGGGCACCGCGCCCTCATGGGACCAGGGCTGCTCGTTTCGCCTGCAATGGCACACACACACACACACACACGGTACAGTGTAATTAGACACTGGGGTGGGAACAAGTTAAAACACAACAGGACCCACAAACTTGAGCCTGTATAAAAAAACAACAACAAAACCCCCCGCTAAAATCCATAAACATCAACATAGAAATTCATTGCGTTCTTTTTTTTTTCTTTTTCCTTTAATATATATATATATATATTTTTTTTTTTAGGTTTATCGACATTGCTGCTCCGGCTGAACAAACAATGGAAGTGAGTACATTATTTTGTCGTCGTCATTTTAATTAACAATTTCTGGGTTGTCCCGTATGATTGGCCTAATTTTCCTGGACTATAACATCAAGGTTACTTTTTACACACACACACACACGTATATAGTAGTGAGTTTTAAACGACATATTGACAGAAGCTCTTGGGGTCGAGTTGTTCGAGGCAATAGTCTACAGTATTTTTTATTTTATTTATTTATTTTTTTTCCAATTCCTAACGGTTTTCTTTCTCCCGTGGACTGAAGCGTTCAATACAAGGGTGAAGTGGTCTTGTGTTGTTTTGAAACGTTCAGTACAAGGGTGAAATGGTCTTATTATGTTATTTTGAATATTTTAAACTTGATTTTATGTGCACTGAATGAGGACTGGATGAGCTGGTATTTAAAACGTTGTTTCAGTTGACCCTTTAACATTATTTTTGTTTTCGTCAACCTTTTTTTCCCCCTCAAAGAACTGACGGATATTCAGCTCCTTTGCGGTCGGTTCGGCTGTAAGCAACATGATTAGATTTGATCTCAACGTCTCTGTTCTTTTTGTCGTGCGAGGAGGCGGACCTTCTTGATAAAATGGGATTGGTGCGCCTCTGCTGGGGTACAGGATGTTCACATGTCTGTTGCCTGAGGTATGAATGACCATCTGTTGAGTCTTTGGCTTTCAGTGAATTTCTAGGAAAGTCTTCAGTTTCAGAAGGAAGCTTTGATGTTTCAGTTACCTACAGACTGTTCTCCAGCTGAACGTGGTGAAAGCCTTGAGATGCCTGCCTTAGTGGTCGGCGAGGTTCTAAGCACCATAATTTGATCTCCAGCTGAGTTGTGCCTCTGCAGCTGGGATGGATATGGTCGGAATACAGGGAATGACGGAAAGGTGAGCTGAAGGATGAAACATGGTGAATGATTCGTTTTCTCTGACGATGGTACATGTTTGTAAGACTGATTTCTGTTCTGAGGGAAAGGCAGTTATTCAAGTTGTTATATCCCTTTTGCTGGAACGAAGGAACTCAAATGAAGACTGAGATGTCATGGGGAAAGCGCTGTGTACGTTTAACGTGATTCCATTCAGTGTATCTTCTTTACTGAGTGCAGCCACTTGTGTGTGTGTGTGTGTGTGTGTGTGTGAGAGAGAAAGAGAGAGAGAGAGAGAATGTGTGAGTGCGGGCGCTTGCGTGTATGTATGTGTGTGTGTTGTTGGTGTTTTTTTTCCCCTTCTTTTTATTGTTATCGTCAAAGGAATATTCCAGAAAGACTTTTTCATCCGTTGATTTTCCCCTTTCTTTTATTTTCTCTTAATAATTCCGTTAACTGGGCAGAATTGTAAAAGAAAAGGCCTTTACTATAGCCATTTCTTTACCCGTTAAAGAATCAATCATGACAGTCAATTTTCCCATGAAAGATTCAGTCAGTTTTTTTCTTCTTCTTCTTCTTCTTGTGGTTCTTCCTCTGCACGTCCTCCTCTTTTCTTCTTCATTCTTCATTCATCTGACGTTCGTGAACTTAGACGGTTTAAGCGGATGAAGAAGACCTGTACTTCAGTAGCAAACTGTCATCTGTCTCCTCTCACTCCATAGTGGTCGGCGATTCTTTTTTTACTGAAGCACCATAATTTGATTGGATTCCTCCTCCTCCTCCTTCATTCTCATACATTCTTGTGGAGTTCGTGAGCTGCAATTTTTTTTTCTTTGCATTCTTCAAGAAACCGACCCCCCCCCCCTCCCGCCCCCGACGCCCCTCCCCCCCCCGCCCCACTCCCCCCCTCCACCCCTCCCCCCAAAAAATGAGGGGGTGTGGGGGGTGTTCTTCAAGAAACCGATCATAATTTGTTTCATGTGGAACAGCAATGAGAAATAATGATAACGTGGATGTTAACGCTTAACGACTCCGAAAAATGTAGCAGGAAATGTTTTTTGGGGGGAAGTAACTTCCCTTCCAC
>NC_134900.1:30374869-30384869 GCF_041734735.1 Babylonia areolata
CTCTCTTTTCATCTCTCTGTCTCCATCTCTATTTTCACCTCCCCCCTACCCCATCTCTCACTCTATCTCCCCCACCTCACTCTCTCTCTCCCTCTCTCTCTCTCTCTCTCTTCCAAGCCTCAACTGAAAAGACTTGCTGGGGAGTTGGCTGTTCTAGACACTATAGTTCTTTTTGTTTTTGTTTTTTTGGAGTGGCAGCAGCAGCAGCAGCAGCAGATGGATTCCGAGAGGGGGAAAAAAAAAAAGAGAAAGAAAGAAATGTGGGTCACTTCAAATGCCAGGCCAGGTGAACAGGGTGTTGACTCGAGTGCAGAACGGGGAGGGAGACAAGAAAGGAGCACAAAATATGATTTGTCACACATGAGAGATTAGTCATGGACCTGAATATAACGTAATAATTATCATCAGGTTGTATTTGTTGTTGTTGTTGTTGTTGTTGATGATGTTTGTTATTATTATAATGACCGTATTTTCCTGAACGTCGTCGTAAACCCGAATATATCATTAGGTTGGGTTTTTTTTTGTGTGTGTGTGGTTGATGATGTCAGTTGTTAATATGATTATCGCAATTTTCTGAACGTCGTCGTAAACTGAATATATCATTAGGGTTTGGGTTTTTTTTTTTTTGGTGTGATACGATGATGTCAGTTGTTATTATAATTATGGTATTTTTCTGGGGGCTGTCGTAGACTTGAATACATCATTAGGGGTTTTTGTTGTTGTTGTTGTTTGGCCTATTTTCGGTCAGCTGGGCTATTAGCAACACCGTGCTTGATTTGTTGTTTATTACATTTTCTGAACGTTATTGATTAGTCTGAAGAAACGAAGCAGGGTATACGTGTACCGCAGGTGTGATTCGTCATAAACCATAGCCAATATAGTTATATCATGATAGTAATGATAGCAAGAATGGTGAATGTGTGATTCTGACCGCTTGTGAATTT
This sequence comes from Babylonia areolata, assembly GCF_041734735.1. Classification (NCBI taxonomy): domain Eukaryota; kingdom Metazoa; phylum Mollusca; class Gastropoda; order Neogastropoda; family Buccinidae; genus Babylonia; species Babylonia areolata. Next base: position 30,375,814 of record NC_134900.1, read on the forward strand.
AGACAGCATTGTTGCATACCGAGATAACACAGCTTCGTTTGGCTCTGGATTCCAGTATTATAGTGTGCATCTGTATCGAGAGAAAAATTGTTCATTGTCCGTTTAGGTTTTTAGAATGAATGCCTTTGGAAAAGATTGAGTCTTTGAGACTTGCTCTTTGCGGAACCGTGCATTTTTCCACACACACACACACACGCACACACACACACACACACACAAAGTGCGTGTGTGCACGAACGCCCGTCCGCACGCATTGTATACACATTCTCTCTCTCTCTCTCTCTCTCTGTCTCTCTCTCTCTCTCTCTCTCTCTCTGTCTCACTCACACACACACACACACACACACACACACACACACACACACACACACACACACCAAGGCAGGTATAATTATTTCAAGACATCAAAGTACACAACGAACACACATTATTACACACGCACATCCACGTGCACCCATAGGTTATGTACATGTATGTCACGCACACACATACGCAAGCACGCACGCGCGCACACACACACACACGCACGCACGCGCACCCACCCACACGCACGCACGCACACACGCATGCATGCATGCATGCACTGCATGCACGCACGCGTGCACACTTAGACACACACACTCACCACATTATCTTGAGCATAGACACAATCATACCCACGTGCGCGTATGGGCTACACGCAAACTAATAAAGGCACATCGCATCATATTACCTTGTCAGAAAAATCAACATGCATTCTGCTGTAGTGAAACGGTGTGTCCGTAGTAGTTAAGGTGGTGATTAGGTTTTAGAGAAATTTACCCCGCCCCCTCCGCCCCCACCTCCCCCACAATTCTTCGATGCAAAGGATAAAAAACCTGCATTAATAAACATATATATGGCCATGGTGGTCGGCAAAGCTCTAAGCACCATAAATTTGATTTGAATAAACTCCTCTCTCACAACCCCCACTCACCTCCGGTCATCCTTGCCGCTCAGCTGGCTAGCCAGACACTCAGCACGTGAGCCTCAAACCCTGGACCCCAGCATCTGCAGCCCGTCACAGACTCTCAGTAACACACACCCACCCACCACCACCACCACCACCACCACGACGAAGCAAGACTCCTTGGACCAGCGGGTTGCAGCGCATATGGGCACCAGAGCCTATGATGATGTCTTCCTCGGAACGCAAACAAACAAAAAAATATATCCTTGCGTCAAAAGAATAGATAAATTATAAAATAAGTAACTGCACGACTTCAGCAGCAAACCGTGAACAGATGTTGGCGATGGTCCTTTTCTTTCTGGAGAGGTCTTTGCCTGAAAAAAGCTTTTCGCTGATTCGATGCTGAAAGAGGGTGTGTGTGCGTTTTGTGTGTGTGTGTGTGAGAGTGACGAAGGGAGTATGGCGGGTTTTGAGGACAGGATGTAGAGATCTATGCTGCGGCATGAGGCGCTGTTCTGGATTCCGCTGACAGACCTTCCAATGACGTCAGCCACTATCGATTAACGGAGGAAACGACCGCAATCTGAGAGGGCGAGAGAGAGAGAGAGCGAGCGAGCGAGCGAAACAGAGGCTGGTGGGGGGGAAAAAGGGAAAAGAAAAAGAATGAGAAAAACAGGACCCAGGCTTCTGGTGTGTGTGTGTGTGTGTGTGTGTTTGAGGCACAGGCGCTCCACTTTGTGGATGTGACTCCACACATCAAATCAAATAATCAGTTTAGCCAAGCCGATCGCAAGGTGACCGCCTTCTGATGCTGAAATCCCGTTGAAAATTACAACCATTCAACGAGAAAACAGACCAAACACTAAAGTCAAAGAACAAACAAACACAAAAAATACTGGAATATTATGAAAAAAACAAACGAAAAAACAAAACAAAACAAAAAACAACAACTATAGTTTGGTACCAAACAGTCCTGCTCAAACAGTGTACAAATTTAACGGAATTTTAAGATAACTGCTTCCTGACCAGCCCTCTGTCTGACAGCTAAGTTTATACTGCGGAACTGACCGCACTGGTTCTGGCATTAAAAATGGTTCTGTAAGCAAAACACAAGCGTTCTGTGGTTGTTTTTCCGGACTCCCAGTCACGTCAAGAGGCGATTCGATTACCTGCAGGAATCTGACACATCCGAAACTGCTGTAATTTTATTTTTTTATGAAACTTTTAACAAACAAAGGGAATGACGTCGTTTTGTCCTGGGTTCCGAGCCATGTTGGCATTCGGAGTAATGAAATGGGGACCAGCTGGCCAAGAACGCCACAAACTATAAGTTATCCAAGTCCTATGCTCCGTACACAGACATGAAGCAGAAAGTGAACACTTAGGTTTTTGGCAAGAGGAGTGGAACGCACAGACAGTCTGCTCCAAAAATAGTCCAGACCTAAACGAGATCCTCCCATCGGTTGTGAAGAACCGCAAGGAAGGAAGGAAGGGGGTGTCTGTGTTGTGCAGATTGCGCATAGGGCACTCTTTTCTCACTCAGTCTCACTTGTTAAAAGGGGGAGGAGGCCCCTGGGTGTATTCCCTGTGACGAGCCTCTCACTGTGAAACACGTGCTCCATGTCTGTTGGGATCTGCATGACGCTGGACACAGACATTACACGGCGGATTCTCTGAAGACTTCAAGCTGTTTCGTTATGTCCCCCTCCATGGACGCTGATGGATTAATTGAAAGAAGGTAACATTTTTGATTAGATTTGAAGCGATAATTTGTTTTCATTGTTGTTGTTTTTTTTGGTTTTTTTCCCCCATGACTCGAACTAGATTCTAACGTGGTGATCATCCTTGAGATGGCCTCAGTGGTTGGCGAGGCCCAAAGCACTATAATTTGATTTGAATCATTTCCTTCAGGAACTAAAGCCCCTTCTCATGTCATCTCCCACCTTTCTCTCTTATTGTGTTTATCTTATTTTTTTAAAACTAACATTGACCGACTGAGAGCATTTACCCATCAGTTCTGTAACGGCGATTTACATCAACGTAGCAGGCAGAGGAGTGTTGATTTACAAGTTTTGTTATTTTTGTGTGATATGCGTCGTTTGTTTTTCGATTGTGAACCCCCCCCCCCCTCTCCCCGCCCCCTGACATAAAAGCCAAATAGGCTATTGTCAATGAAGAATTTTCATTTCCCTGTCACAGAATGTCTTTTGCAGTCACAGCAATATATATCCATCGTATCCAGGAAACAACACAGGTAATAGGCACATCTATGCACTGCAGAAATATTCACCTATCGGTTGTGATGAATCGCGAGGGGGACTCTATGCTGTGCAGACTGCACACGGGGCACACGTTTCTCACTCACTCTTGTTAACTCTCTCCATACGAACGGCGAAAGAGACGACGTTAACAGCGTTTCACCCCAATTACCATCATCAAAATATTGCAAGCGGAAGGCTCTTGTACTGAAGAGGTGAATGTTGACAAAGAATACCACAATTCTGACGATGGAAGCTAAAGGTTGGGTCGTTCAGACACCCACTGAACATCCGAGGGGTCTGTGTAGAGGAGAAGAGAGGACTGGCCGTACTGAGTGAGTTAAAAGGGGGAGGAGGCCCCCTCAGTGTATTTCCTGTGATGAGCCTCTCACCGTGAAACGCGTGCTCCTTGACTGCTGGGCTCTGCATGATGTTAGACACAGACATGACATGGTGGATTCTGTGAAGACTGTTTCGTGCTGTCTCCTTCCATGGGCACTGGTGGACTTCTTGAAAGAAATGAAAGTTTTTAATCAGATTTGAATGTTTCGAACTCTGGAGGATATTTATTTTATTAATATTATTATTGTTTTTGTTTGGTTTGGGGGGTTGTTTTAGTGAAAAGATTGAAGCGATGATGAGTTGTTTTTTGCGTGTTTTTTTTTTTTTAACCCTTGACTTGAAGTAAAAGCGAACATGGTGATAACCTTGAGATGGCCCTAGTGGTCGGCGAGGCTCCAAGTGCCATGATTTGATTTGATTTGATTTGATTTGATGTACAGAAAATTTAATAATGAACTGTGATAGGCTTTATATTGTATCATACATCAGGTATCCCACACCAAGAGTTTTAAAACAGAAATCAGGTACGCCAACAAAAACTCGCATCAGCTGAGCGACGCGAGCTGTGGGGTAAGCGACCGACGCCCAGACAGTGTTGAACACGAACTGATGAGAGCCCATATAGCAAGCACGCACACTCAAACCCTGATTCGTGGCGTCCTCTCAGGGGATGGAATTTTCATTTCCGTCACTCCTCTCTCTTCCCTTCTGCCCACTTCTCTCTCTCTCTCTCTCTCTCTCTCTCTCTCTCTCTATATATATATATCCAATAACAAAAACAAGGAATCGCTAAAATTATCTGTCCCAACACTTGAAAACTGGCTGCAAAAATTTGCGGCGGGGTAAAACCAGACGTTCATACACGTCAAAGCCCACTCGCAAATCAATTGATATGCGAGTGAACCATGGGAGTTACAGCTCATGAACAGCTGAAACGAACTGTCAGTGTCTCCTGCAGCTCAGGAACAGTTAAAACGAACTGTCAATGGCCCCCAGCAGCTCACGAACAGCTGAAACGAACTGTCAATGCCCCCCAGCAGCTCATGAACAGCTGAAACGAATTGTCAATGCCCCCCAGCAGCTCACGAACAGCTGAAACGAATTGTCAATGTCCCCTGTAGCTCACGAACAGCTGAAACGAATTGTCAATGCCCCCCAGCAGCTCACGAACAGCTGAAACGAACTGTCAGTGCCCCTTGTAGCTCACGAACAGCTGAAGCGAACTGTCAATGCCCCCCAGCAGCTCACGAACAGCTGAAACGAATTGTCAATGCCCCCCAGCAGCTCACGAACAGCTGAAACGATACTGTCAATGTCCCCTGTAGCTCACGAACAGCTGAAACGATACTGTCAATGCCCCATGCAGCTCACGAACAGCTGAAACGATACTGTCAATGCCGCCCAGCAGCTCACGAACAGCTGAAGCGAACTGTCAATGCCCCCCAGTAGCTCACGAACAGCTGAAACGATACTGTCAATGCCCCCCAGCAGCTCACGAACAGCTGAAACGAACTGTCAATGCCCCCTGTAGCTCACGAACAGCTGAAGCGAACTGTCAGTGCCCCCCCCCCCCCCCCCCCCCCTGCCCCCAGATTTATGTCTACAATCCAGTGCCTGTGGGGAGAACCAGGCTTGAAGACTTGCTGCTGTTCTGTCACCTTGGCCTTTTTCGCTTCGATCCGCACGTGAGCTGGCGCCACAGGGTTTTGTGTCTGCTGCTGGCATCTCTTCTTGCTTGCTTGCTTGCCTGCTTTTCCTGCTATGCTTGCTTGTCAGTGCTAGAAAGTCACAGACCTGCTGTTGCTGGGTTCGCTGATTGACACTTTTTGCTCTCGGTCTCTCGGGGTACATGGGTCTACAAAAAAATCGAAAAAATCAAAAACACGAGCAATGGATGTGAAAAACAAAACAAAAAAGCAGCCACATATAAAATGAAGTAATCGGGGCACAGTAACCTGTCTCTGTCGGGGACTGAGAAAGAAGAGGTGTAAAGTGGGAGGAAGAGAAAGTAGAGACTGGTAAAGAAGAGGTGTAAAGTGGGGGGGGGGGGGGGGGGGGGGGGGGGGGAAGAGAAAGTAGAGACTGAGAAAGGAGAGGTGTAAAGTGGGGTGGGGGGGGGGGGGTGGGAAGAGAAAGTAGAGACTGAGAAAGAAGAGGTGTAAAGTGGGGGGAAGAGAAAGTAGAGACTGGTAAAGAAGAGGTGTAAAGTGGGGGGAAGAGAAAGTAGAGACTGAGAAAGGAGAGGTGTAAAGTGGGGGGGGGGGGGGGGGGGGGGGAAGAGAAAGTAGAGACTGAGAAAGAAGAGGTGTAAAGTGGGAGGAAGAGAAAGTAGAGACTGGTAAAGAAGAGGTGTAAAGTGGGGGGAAGAGAAAGTAGCGACTGGTAAAGAAGAGGTGTAAAGTGGGGGGAAGAGAAAGTAGCGACTGGTAAAGAAGAGGTGTAAAGTGGGGGGAAAGAGAGAGTAGCGACTGGTAAAGAAGAGGTGTAAAGTGGGGGGGAAGAGAAAGTAGAGACTGAGAAAGAAGAGGTGTAAAGTGGGGGGAAAGAGAGAGTAGCGACTGGTAAAGAAGAGGTGTAAAGTGGGGGGGAAGAGAAAGTAGAGATTGAGAAAGAAGAGGTGTAAAGTGGGGGGGAAGAGAAAGTAGAGATTGAGAAAGAAGAGGTGTAAAGTGGGGGGGAAGAGAAAGTAGAGACTGAGAAAGAAGAGGTGTAAAGTGGGGGGGGAAGAGAAAGTAGAGACTGAGAAAGAAGAGGTGTAAAGTGGGGGGAAGAGAAAGTAGAGACTGAGAAAGAAGAGGTGTAAAGTGGGGGGGGGGGGAGAGAAAGTAGAGACTGAGAAAGAAGAGGTGTAAAGTGGGGGGGGGGGGGAGGGAGAGAAAGTAGAGACTGAGAAAGAAGAGGTGTAAAGTGGGGGGGGGGGGGGGAGAGAAAGTAGAGACTGAGAAAGAAGAGGTGTAAAGTGGGGGGGGGGGGGGGGGAGAGAAAGTAGAGACTGAGAAAGAAGAGGTGTAAAGTGGGGGGGGGGGGAGGGAGAGAAAGTAGAGACTGAGAAAGAAGAGGTGTAAAGTGTGTGTGTGTGTGGGGGGGGGGGGGGGGAGAGAAAGTAGAGACTGAGAAAGAAGAGGTGTAAAGTGGGGGGAAGAGAAAGTAGAGCCTGAGAAAGAAGAAGTGTAAAGTGGGGGGGGGGGGGGGGGGGAACGTGACTTTCTCTTCCCCCCACTTTACACGTCTTCTTTCTCAGTCCCCGACAGAGACATGTTACTGTGCCCCGATTATTTCATTTCATGTGTTGTTGTTGTTTTTCCACATCCATTGCTCGTGTTTAAAAAAAAAAAAAAAATTGGAGGAAAAAAAGAAGAGATGATCGGGCCATGGTAGTGGTTGGTTGGTTGGGTTTTTTTTTTTTGGTGGTGGTTCTTATTGCTGTCTCGATGATTTTGTCTGATTCTTGATAACAAGCTCTTTTTTTTTCACTTGCTCTTCCCCTTGATCATCATCTTCTCAGTTGTTTTATTATTTATTTATTTATTTTTATATCTTATTTTGATTATTTTTTGTTTTGTTATTATTGTCATCATCTTTTCTGTCAGCCTTCTCGTTCTCCTCTTCCTCCCCCCCCCTTTCCAACAGCTAATCAAATTGCTGTCAGATTATACTGAGAAAGTACTTCAGGTGCAAAAGTGATCAGCGCATTAGGCTTCCCCCCCCCCCCCCCCCCCCCCCCCCCCCCCCCCCCCCCCCCCCCCCCCCCCCCCCCCCCCCCTCCCTCTGTTGGAATCTTGGTCATCAAAACGTAATGAGACATGCGCTTTCGCACGTACGCAAGTTCCTAGACTTGAAATAAGACGCACTGAGGTTGGTTGGGGTTTTTTTTTTGGTTTGGCGTTGGTTTGTTTTGTTGTTTGCTTGCTTGCGTGGATTTATCACGGCCATGATGATCATGCGTGGATATTTTTGCGACATTTTTCTGTGGTGTTCCTTCCTTTTATTCATTTCTTTTCCTCAGTTATGTGGCGTTTACTAGTTTCTTGAACTGGAGGCAACACTGGTTTCTTTCATCAATCAGTCGTGTAGAAGTTCCCCGGCAACTTGCGCCGTCTCTGCGCGTGTTTGTATGTCGGGTTGGTGTGTGACAGCAATAATGTAGGCCTAAGCTTTGTGAGGTGTCCGTGAATCAGTACTTTCTTGTTCCCTTTTCGACTTCCTTCCTTCCTCCTCTCTCTCTTTCTCCCTCCCTCCCTCCCTCTCTTTCTCTCATCCTCTCTCTCTCCCTCCCTCTCCCCCCCTCTCTCTCTCCCTCCCTCTCTCTCTCTACCTCCCTATCTCTCTCTCCCCTCCCTCTCCCTCCCTCTCTCTCTCTCCCTCCCTCTCTCCCTCCCTCTATCTCTCCCTCTCCCCCTCCCTCCTCTCTCTCCCTCCCTCTCTCTCTCTCCCTCCCTCTCTCCCTCCCTCCCTCTATCTCTCCCTCTCCCACTCCCCTCTCTCTCTCCCTCTCTCTCTCTCCCTCCCCCCTCTCTCTCTCTCTCACCCTCCATCTCTCTCCCCTTCCCTCCATCTTTCTGTCCCTCTGTTCATCTAGATACGCGTTGTCATTTCTTCTTTATTTCTTTCCCTCTGTCTTTTAAATTTGTCATTCCTTCGAATTAACGGCAGCGGCGATAGTAATCTAGTGTGTGTTGTGAAAACAGGACGATGGTGATTGCCCTGTGAACTTGAAAGCTTAATAAAGTTTATTCGATTTCTACCGCATAGAAGAGCCGGTCTCGAAAGAACTGCGATTTGAATGTGTGCCTCTCTCTTGCACGTTGGCATTCAGAATCCGAGAGAATTACAGGGTGGGTCTTTATTATTTGTTCAGACTAAGGGCATAGGGTGGAACTGCTTTTGCTGGTTTCACCTCTTTTTTTTTCCACACTGAGTTTCCAGCTGAAAGGATCGACTTGGCCTAACACTGTGTTGAAAACAGTGGGGCCGTTATAGTTCGTGGCCTTTGCTTCAGGTGTCTGTCTTTCCTGTGAAGACTCGGCAGTATTCGGTTCGTCTCGCTGGCTTGGTGTTGACTGACGCCTTGATGCGCCCCACCCTCAGTCCCTGCTTTATTTTTGTCTGTATTCTTTCTTTCTTTCTTTCTTTCTTCCTTCCTTTCCTCTTTTCCTTTTCTTTTTCTGTTTCAGTTTGTCTCTCTTTTCATGCCGTCCTCCGACAGACACAAACATTACACGGCCCGGGCAGACTCTCTGAATATTTCGTTTCGCGATGTCCCTCCCTCCGTCTGCCGGTCAGTGGACGCTAATGGACTTCTTGGACTGAAGAAGTGAACATTTGAAATCAGATTTTAATGTTATAAACTCGGGAAGATTTCTTTTGGGTGGGGTGGGTGGGGTGGGGGGACTTTTGGGGTGAAAATATTGAAGTAGTGATTAGTTTTTATTGTACTTTTTTTTTATAATTTTTTTTATATAATATGATGCTAACGTGGCGATAGCCTTGAGATGGCCTTAGTGGTCGGCGAGGCGCTAAGCACCATA